>NC_142283.1:71947915-72101625 GCF_052056855.1 Sturnus vulgaris | reverse complement strand
TGATTTTCCATGCCAATGGACAGAAATTAAACAGACTAGCCAAACATCCTCAGAGACAGAGCAGGCTTGGCCTAGGTTTATTTTTGTGGACATGTCTCATCATTCCTGGATTTCTGAAAGTTTACTACAGTTACCCAGCTCACGTGTCTTGCAAATGAGGCAAATTAGAAATGAGTAATACTGGCAGAGCTAGAGAAAAACAATTAGGTGATAAATCAAAGCTAGGGTAACCAGATAACTCCTGTGTGAAATTTAACCACACGGCCAAACAGTAGTGTCCAAGTCAAAAGTGTAAATGGGTTCAGAAGAAAACTTTGTTTTCTTCTGAATTGAATTCTTCTATAGGATTCAATATCATTATATTTATTTAATAGGTAGCCCTTAAATGTATTGTCTGAATAAAGGAGTCCTTCTTTTTCTAGATTGCCAGAAACTGTTAGAATAAAAGAAGAGAAACATTACTTCCTGCCCATTATGTTGTCAGTGGTCCAAACATCTTTCTCAGATGTCCCATAGCCACCATTACATGTTTTTGAGCTGCCCCTGTGTGACAATGCCAAATGTGCTGAGCTGATTTTCCCTCAAGCCCATAGCATGTGCTTAAATACTTTGCAACCACAGGGAAATGCACTGGCCCAGCTATCCCAGAGAGCACAGTGACTTTGACCTTCCATTCCAGTAACATTGTCAAATACTACTTGGCTCACCTTGAGAATTTTCTTCCATCACATCTCACAGAATCACAGAATGGGTCAGGTTGGAAAGGACCACAGGGGCCCATGTGGTCCAACTTCCTTGCTCAAGCAGAGCCATTCTAGAGCACGCTGTCAAGGATTGCATCCAGAGGGTTCTTAAGTGTCTCCAGGAGGGACACTCCACCACCTCTCTGTGCATCTCTTCCAATGTGCAGTAACTCCCACAGTTGTTCTTCCTCATGTTCAGGTGGAACTTTCCATGCACCAGTTTCTGCCCATTGTCTCTTGTCCTGTTGCCCAGCACCACGGAGCAGAGCCTGGTCCATCCTCTGACCCCTCCCTGCAGACACTGACAGACACTGATGAGGTCCCCTCTTGGTCCCGTCTCTTCTTGAGGCTGAACAGGATCGATCCTCTCAGCCTTTCTTCATAATAGAGATGCTCCAGTCCCTTCATCACTTTTGTCATCCACTACTGGACCCACTCCAGGAGCTCCATGTTTTTGTTTTACTGAGGAGACCAGAACTGGGCACAGCACTCCAGATGTGCCTCACCAGAGCTGAGCAGAGGGGCAGGATCACCTCCCTTGACCTGCTGCCAATTCTCTTGCAAATGCACCCCAGGACACCACTGGCCCTCCTGGCCACAGGGGCACTGCTGGCTCATGGACACCTTGTTGTCCACCAGGACCCCCAGCTCCTTGTCCTTCTGCTTTGCATCAGGTTGGCCCCAGCCTGTGCCAGTGCCAGGGGCTGTTCCTCCCCAGGTGCAGGACACTGTACTTGACTTTGTTGAACTTCAGACAATTCTCTGCCCCTCTCTCCAGCCTGTTGAGGTCCCTCTGAAGGGCTGCAGAGCCCTCTGGGGTATCAGCCACTCCTCCCAGCTTTGTGTCATCAGGGAACATCCTGAGGAGGCCTCTTCCCCTTTCTCCAAGGACTGAGGAGTAAAGATAAACAATACCGGGCCAGTACTGAACCTTGGGTGACACCACTAGTGACAGACCTCCGACTAGACCCTGTGCCACTGATTATTACCCAGTGGGATCTGCCACTCAGCCAGTTCTCAGTCCATGTCACTGCCCACAGCATCATCCAGTCCACACTGACTGAGTTTGCCTATGAGGATGGTGTGAAAGTCCTGTGCTGAAAGCCTTGCCACTGGGTGTGAGCATACACTGGTTGTTGGTGGGGATGGAAGAACAGCCAGATACATCCAGCTGGAATGACCTTAGCTATTAAAAGAAGGGCATGAGAAAGTCTCTCTTCATGGCTCAGTGCACAGCACTTCAGCAGCACTGCACTGGTGCAGAAGTGGCTGCCTTGAGCACTCCTTCCAAAAACTCTGCTCTGAAACATGCCTTAGCACCAAACCCTTGGGACTGTGGAGGAGAGCTAAGTAGACAAAAAGAAAATAGCAGGTAGAAAATAACTTTTTGTACCACAACTGCAATGCCTAGATGTTCTGCTTTTACAAAACCTGCCCTTTTTCTTGCTCTATAGACAGCACATCATATTCTGCTCCTGAGAGAGTGGTGGTCTGCAACCACCAAGGTCTTGGTATCCTGGAAGGTCACTGAACAGGCTCCATTTCCTGGTTGCTAATGGCTCCATTTCTCAGACAGCATTTTTCCTTGCACTAGCTTTACAACCTTTTGAATTTATAGCGTCCTATTCTGTTGGGGGGATATAAAAAATAATTGAAAAATGAAATCATAGAGTCATAGCATGGTTTGCGTTGGAAGGGACATTAAAGATCATCTTATTCCAAACTCCCTGCCATTAGGGACACCTTTCATCAGGTTGCTCAGAGCCCCATCCAACCTGTCCTTGAACACTGTCAGGGATGGGGCATCCACAGCTTCTCTGAGCAACCTGTAGCAGTGCCTTACCACCCTCACAGTAAGAATTTCTTCCTAATGTCTACTCTAATCTATTTTCTTTCCATTTAAAGACATTATCCCTTGTCTTATCACTACATGCCCTTGCAAAAAGTCCCTGTCCAGTTCTCTCGTAGTCCCTTTAGGTTTTGGAAGGCATTAGAAGATCTCCCAAGAGACCTCTTTTCCCCAGGTTGAAGAACTTTTATTCTCTCAACCTGTTTTCACAGGTTCATCTCCCTGACCTCCTCCAGACTTGTTCCAACAGGTCCACGTCCTTATTACAGTGGGGGTCCAAAACTGGAGGCAGTACTCAAGGTAGATCACTATTATGAATATAGGAAATCTCAGTTAAGGATGTTTGCAATCTGTCTCTAGTAATGAACCCTGTACTAAGGAAAGAGAAGCAATACTGCTGCTGTAGTTTTAGGGGGGAAGCTGTGACTTAGAGGTTTTCAGCTTGCAGACCACTTTGCTTATGCATCTGTGAAAAAATGGGATCTTCCTTTAAGCTCTTTTAAGTATCAGGTGATATGTATAATTTTGGTGATTGCTCCAACTACATATATATCTCACATTTTCAACCATTATTTATAAATTATCTTTAAATTAGTAGTGTAATTTTTCACACATTAATGGAGTCTATTATTATTATTATTAATAATAATAGTAGTAGTAGTAGTAATAATAATAATAATATCGAATTGGAGTCATTTGGAATCAATAGCCCTCACCTCAAATATCTTACAACCTAGGATAGCTGGACCAAAAATAACAACAAAAATATTGAAGATCAGTATAGTTACTTTTTACCAGATGTGCTTAAACTAATTTTTTTTCTTTAATTTTTGGATGTGGTTGGTTGTTAGGACATCATTCAGCCGGAAGAGACAAACTGCTGTTCAAAACCCAGAACTGCTGTTCAAAACACATTACAGTTAAAAAAATAAAAGAAAAAACTGAAGGAAGAAAAAAGTGGAGACAGGAAAAAAATCAGAAACAGGCACTGTGAAGAATACCATGGATACATGCAATGATTATCAGAGATGGCAATACTATATTCAGTGAATTGCTTATTGTACATACTTCATCATTTGGGGGATGAATGCACAAAGAGGGATTCTAGAGATTCTCTGTGCTACCCAGAACTGCAATGGGTCATTGACTGATGGCTCTTTGAGTCTGTTTTCACACATACAATACAAAGACATTTTTAACTGAGGCTTTTAAATGCCTGACAAGGTATTTTACTTGTTGTTTTGACGGATGATGTCATTTTCCAACTTTTGACAATCACTGAGATACCACAAGAAAAGGTGGTTTTCATAGTGATTCAGCCCTGAGCCAAAACTGAAAGTTCAGGTTATTTAACTGACTGAGCATCCAAACTTCTGTGGGTATTTCTTATCTGAGCCGTCTGGGTTTTCAGACTTGACACTATCACTGCCAGTTTTATTGGCCAGATCTGCAATTCTGTGACGTTGTGAACTTCTGGGCTGGAGACCTAGGTGCCACCATTGCTAGATATGCTGTGATTTCTGCTTCATGTGGCCTCTGCTGGGCAGCAGGAACGTGCAGCTCAGGATGCAATGATTACATTGATAGTCCTGAGGCCAACTGGTCCCACACCCTGAGTTTCTCCACCTCTCACTCCTTCTCCAAGGTCCTCTGTCTCCTCCTCAGCACAGAATTCCCATCACCTCTCCCTTCCCACCACCATGCTCTGCCATAACCACAGGTACAGCCTGGTCACAGCAGCCTCTCCTCTGCTGGACACCTGAAAACACCTGATAATTAAATCGCAATATGTTAAAACCAAAACAGCACACAGAACAAAGAAACAAACAAAAAATGAAGCAAAAAACCTTAAAGCACCGAGCAAAAAAGAAACAACAAAACAAACCCTTCCTGCACGACTTCCTGTGTCTCTGCAGATCAAAAGCTCCTTCCAGATTCAAAGGCTGTGTGCACTTTTCCCCAGCTGCACACCATAGCCCACCACAAGATGATGAAACAGGCAGCGAGGATGGCATCATGACCACAAAGCATGATGCAACCCAAGATGCTCTCATGTGAAGTCAGCTCCTACACCTGTGCCACACAACCCCCACTCTTGGTCACACTGTCCCCCTTCTGTTTTCTCCTTCTGGGCACCCACATTCCTCCACTCTTCTCCTGCACATGTAGAAGAGGTGGGAATGGTGACAGCCCTGCTGAGGGGCACAGGGCACACACACAGCACACACACCCATGAGGGAGGCATGGAGCAGCTGACATAAGTCTTCCGTAGAGCTCATAGGGGTCCAGAGAATAAAAACAGGCTGTAAAGCACAGAAAATACTTTGTTAAGTGCAACCCTCTTCTTTTCTGTTTCCCCTATTTACTTCTCCTTTATTCTCTTTGGAGTCAGCCGGTGCATCTGCAGAGAGGTCTCTGGTGAGGAAGAACACGGTGTCCTTACCCTTGAAGGGAGACTTGTTATTTCTCACTTTTTTGTTTGCATTATTGATGTCAAAGGTCACCCTCACAGTTCTCTCTCTCAGCAGTACCCAGCACCCCTCAGCAGCACAACCACAGCCAAAAGTGTGTATGCTGTGGGGAGGCATACCTCCCCCCACACAAGGTTATGGATGCATGGCAGAATTTTTTCCCCATGTTGAGAGACATGTGTGGATATTAAAAATCAGCTCTGTGCTGGTTTTGCATTCCCTGATGTCGCCTGGGAAAAAAAGAAGCAGAATCTCAAATGTGGGGTTCAGTTAGCAAAGGGAGGATTATGGCTGCAGCTGATGGTGCTACATGGAGCTGCTCCCCACGGCAGGGCTCTCCTGAAGCCAAGATGTGGATGGATCCAATGGCTAGGTCAGCATGGTAACACCAACTCAGGGAGGACAGCACTCCTCTCTACATCTGACCACTCTGTCCAACCATTTCCAGCATCTCCCCCTCTCCTCTGGGGGCTGCTCTCACTCAGAGAAAGCACTGGAAGCCCAAAGGGAAAAAAGGGAACTCCTTTTTGAGAGGAAGGGACGAGCTTCCTTCCATTTCTGTGCAAGGTCATGGCCACCAACACATTTTTTCTTGCAGCCCTTTGTGCCTAAGGCTCCTGGGGCTTGTCAGCAGAGCAGCTGTAGGGGACTTCCCATCTCCTGAGGTTTTTGTCTCCTGTTCAGAAAAGGTAGCAGAAGTCAGCACCTTCTTCTCCTCTGTTTGTGTCTGCAAATGAAAAATAAAAAAGGAAATGAGCTCATTTCAGCGCTATCAGTTTTAAAGTGAAACTACTTCACAACATGGGATGTTGTCAGCGCTCTCATAAGTAAATCTGTCAGACTAGTGATGAGTCAAGTGGTCCTTTTGCCTTCACAGTTGGTTGCCACCCTGACAGCTTTCACCAAGACAGTTTTAGCCTGTGCTGCTTCTCTGCCACCACAACCCACAGAGGGATCTCTCGTGTAAAGGTTTCAAACTGCCACAATGCAGCATGCAGATCCTGAAATGGAAAACGGAAAATGGAAAATGGAAAATGGAAATGGCCCAGCCTTCCCCAGCAATGTTCTGGTGGCTGGAGACTGCTAGAATTCACCATAACCCACTGAAATGGAAAATAATGGCTGTGTGTGTGTGTGTGTGTTTGTGTGCATGTATTTTTGGGGTAGAGGAACAAGCTGCTCCTATAGCTCTGACAATTCCTGAGATCTGGACTGTGATGATCTACTCACAATAAAGTCTCATACTTTCAAGCTTTTTTTTTTCCTAAATAGACATTAAGACATTTCCTAAATAGACATTAAGTGAAACTAAAATAATATTTTCTATTTGTTTCTTTGCTGTAGCAAAGGCATGGCCCCAGGCTGCACCAACCACACCTAACAGCTTATTCACATAAATCACTGGAACTTTGAATGGTAGAGGAGATCTTATACTTATTACACTGAGCATACCCTCTATGTTTTTCAAATGTATAGTTCTAATCTTCAGAGTGAATGAAACACCAAAACACTTTTTAAAGCCCTAATAATCTCAGGGGAGAATGTTTCACAAAATATACTATATTCCATCTGTGTTCAGTTCCTGCATTAAATCTTATTAAATTTTTTTATCTTTTGCTTTAAGTTGAGAGAATCACAGAATCATAGAAAGGCTTCTGTTGGAAGGGACCTTAAAGATCTTGTTCCAAACCCTCTGCCATGGACAGGAGCACTTCCCAGCAGACCAAGTTGCTCAGAACCCCATTCAACCTGGTCTTGAACACTTCCAGGGATGGGGCATCCACAGCTTCTCTGGGCAGCCTGTTCCAATGCCTCACCACCCTCACAGTACAGAATTTCTTCCTGATATCTCATCTAAACCCACTGTCTTCCAGTTTGAAGCCATTCCCCCTTGTCCTGTCACTACATGCCCTCATAAAAAGTCCCTCTCCATTGTTCTTGTCAGCTCCCATCAGCTACTGAAAGGTCAAAGTTAGGTCACTCCTAAGCCTTCTCTGCTCTAGACTGAAAAATCCCGTCTGTGTCAGCCTTTCCTCATGAAAGAGGTGCTCCATTTAAAACCTTTTCCACTTTATATCTGTTTCGTGGGATTTAGGGGCACTAAGGAATTCTTTATCCAAACAGATACTGTTCAAAGGAGGCACTTCCAAAACCTATCTCAAAGAAATCATTGCTCACAATAGTCTGAAAATCCCCTGCCCATGCGAAATAGCACCTGTCCATTCTGGAGAGCATTGGAAAGGTACAGGGGAGACACTGCAGCACTGAGGCACTGGCTCTGTGCTACACTGGTAGTCTCGGATCACCATGGTGGTGTCCAGAAAAGCTTGCTTGGATTCTCCTGTTAGACTTCACTGATTCACAGCAAGTCACCAATAATAAGCCCTGTGGGGGTTACCAGGTTGCTGCCTCAGCTGCGAGGCAGTGGCACGCCAGCAAAGCAGCAACTGTCTCACAAATGGGATTTCCCTTTTTTTTTCCCAACCCCATGCCTGCTGCATTGACTATACACAAAAATTATGACAAAATGCGGGGGAGGCACAGGAAACAAGGGAACCAGAAAAACAAGGGAGCCAGAACCTGAAAAAGATCTGCCAGGGCAGCAGGCAATGAAGAATTTCAGAAATGGAGCACATTCACATTCTCAACAAAGATAGCAAGACAGAAAACAGCCGCAGTCACTGTCCAAGGGAAGACCTCTGCAAAAACCCAGCAGTAATGGTGCAGCTGTGCTAACACTATGCCTGGCGTTTGCACAGACACCTACACACATGGAGGAGAGCTCTTCAGCAAATACCAGCCTCATAAACAGCCATCAACGCCAATATTTACTTTACTAACTCCTACCTCTGGATAGCAGACAGCAAAGACTGGCTTTTATGAGGGTGTTGTCAACTTCACAGGTGCTAAAACCCACTTAACAAAGCACCTAGTGAATCTTTCCATCTCTTACAACCTTTTTAGAAAGCTAGAAACCTTTTTGGTGACTACCAAGGGGTTGAATTGGGAATGACCTTACAAGAAACTACCTGCAGAGGCTCTGCTTTCTGCTTTCACAGAAAATTCAGCTCACCAGATAATCTGCCCCACCTAATATAAAACTGATCTTAGCCGAAGACCAGAACAATTATGTCAGCAAATGTTCCTTACAAATACTCCTTGATTAAAGAGCATGTAGTTAATATAAACTCTCTTACATTCCAGCTATATCAAGGAGTGTCTCTGCTATTCAACCCCATCCTCAACCAAAAGTTACTGCTCTCAGCAGGAAAACTGGCTGGCATATTCTGGCTTGGATGGGCACCAGATCAGACACGTGAGTCACCTTTCAGTAGCAATTTGCAAGTAATGAATTAGTACTGCCTGCTTTGCAAGGGGGTGCTCACAGAGGAAAAGGTGTGTGTTTATCCCTCTGCCAGTGACAGCACTGTAATATATGAGCAACCATACAGTTCACCTTTTCTAAGATAATTATGTGTTTAAGCTTTCAAGGGAAGCAGGCAGGAGAGAACAGCATAGGAGGGAGAGTCTAAGAATTAACTGTGGGGCATTAGGTAACATTTAAACAGCACATGAGATCTGTGTGAGTGGGCTTATATCCCAGCAGTGGACGTACAGTTCTCCTCAGTTTCTTATCCTGGGAGGTGTGGGATCGCTTTGTCAAATCAAAGTCAAATTAGCTGGAGTATTTCACTTAACTACCAAAAGCTGCATTAACCTTTTCCCTCACCACAGTGGAGATGTCAGCAGTGCAGCAGTAGCTGCTGGAGGCCAAATCTTTACTGCAGTTGCCACCAGAATAGTATTAACACAGAACAAGGCCATTTCCCTGAAAAGCGAGGTTGAGATTAATGCTTAAGGCTGGAGGATTTAGGAAGCTTTACTTGTAATAGTGAGAGAAATCCCTGGAGGGAAGGTGCCTGAGAAAAGCAAACCAGAGAATTAGAGTGATTTAAGAAAAACCCCGGTCAAAAAAAACCCCAAAAAACCAACAACAAAAACACAACAACAACAACAAAAACCCCAACCCAAAATGCCACAAAAACAACCAAACAAAAACATATCCAGGCTCTCCCTGGCTCTTGGCCACATGCCATTGGACTTTCCTGAAATGACCTTGGTTTGTACTCCTGACAATAGAGCCAAGTTTCCTGGTCGAGTGCAGAGACACACAGGGATCAACAGGAACTGTCGACTCTGCAGTCTGCAGAAACGGGAAAAGGGAGACAGAAAAACAAACAGCTTCTCAGTTAACTCAAGAGCTGTCAACATCAGTCTTGGGAAGATGAGAAGATAAATTCCAGTGTTGAAACAGCACCAGAGATTTATTTAAAATCTTAGAGGGAGGCACATAAACAGCTTGAAAATGATTCAGCATAAATAACTGAGTTCAGAGAAAAAACACCTAGTTTCCTTTCTCTCCCACTCTTGATTTCGTTTTTGCAACATTCGATTTCCTTTCAGCAAACCTGCTCACTGTTATGTGTGGTGAGAATATGTCACACACTGTCTTTTAATGACACGTTCCTGGTAAAACCACATCACCACACACCAGTGAAGCTTGGGGCACATTATCTAAAGATGATTTTCTCTTCTCAGCTGTGTTAATTGTGATAACTTTAAATGGTAATAAGCAGAAATAAACTGGACAGCTGCTCCAGATGGGCAGTGCTCCTTGGGCTGCTGTTTTGCTCCCCTGCTATGGCCCACCTGGGGACCTGTGGTCCTGCTCAATGTGATCACAAAAAGAAAAAACTTTTGTGGCTGGTCTGGTAGAGCAGATTCCTGGGGGTCTGTGCTTCCCACAGATACATTTCTTTATTTAGGGGAATCAAAACAAGAAAACGTCAGAGCTCGCTGGTGGCTTTTGAAACCACAATCGACTTCGCCCCGTTGCATAATCCTATAATTAGCAGTGGCCACCATGTGCTGTTCCCGCCAAAATGGGCTGTGATTTACACATCAGTAGCCCCCTCACACACCAGTAAGCCCCGCGAGGATGTGGGCCAGATCTGGAACTTGAGGCAATTCCCCTCTAAACACCACTGCATTACAACACTGCACTCAGATACATGAGAGGAGCACTTCAAGTACTCGGGCTCACAGGCTGGTCTATTAACCCATTTTGCACAATAAATGTCCCCTTTTTTATTGCCTTTTATCCTTCTATATTGCCTTGTATCCTTTATTACCTATTACTCCACTTTTACTACCTTTATCACTATTTTCAAATAAGACAAGGAAAATAAATGAACGCTCTCAACTCAACTATCCCACCGGTTTGTGCCCAGCTGTCCTGAAAGGAAAGAATCTCTCCCACATATGCCCAAAAGAAGGACCCATCTTTTTTTGGGGCTGCAGGGGTATAGAGACAAGCTGCCCTTTAAACTTACCTGCCTTCAGGGTGAGGAAGTGCTGCTGAGCAGGAGAGGATTGAGGTTAATTTGGTTTTCCTCACTGGAGGAAGAGTAATTTAAATAATTTGCTCAAGTATTTGATCTGTCTCCAGATTCACAAAGAAGAACAATCTGCAGGTCATACATGGCTCTGTCTAAACATTCAAAATAAATGTGCAAGGTCACACACACACAATGCCAACAGCACAAGACACCAGTATGACCTCATGGCTTAAGTTTGTGAGCACTTTGCCTGCACTGGGCACCGCTGAGCACTAAATGGGGCAGGAGCAGCACGTGGGGGTCTCAGTAAGGCCCCAGCCCCAGAATGCTGACATTCTGGAGAGACTTCCATGATTTGTGGAGCAGCTATCAGACTGTGGCTGTGAGATGCAGCCCCAGGCATCACATGCTGTAGACCACCACACCTCCTCCACGAGGGATGACACATCACACAGACATCCTCCTGACCTGTTTACCTGCCTTGCCACCTCCTAAAACCCGAAAAACTTGTTTTGGAGAAACAGTTTCTTATGTAACAGGAATGATTTTCAAAGGCCAGCTCTACCTGAACAGGGCTGAGTTATTAACAGGTGTGTTCATACAGTTGAAGAGACCCCAAACACAGAGGGTCAAGGAAATAAGCCCACATGCCACAGAGGTTATATGCCAACTGAGAGATGATGGCATATATCCTCAACCAGAAACTTCTCTGTGGCTAACCTAAGCTGCTCTGACACCAGGACACAGTCTGGCAGGGTGCACTGTGTGGTGTTGACAGTGCTGGTTTACTGTTTTGGGAAGGGCCTTGAAAAAGCTTCATCCAGCTACAGCTTTCATTTAGACATCTCACCCTGAGAAATGCACCACTGCCCCTCCCACATGCCAGCCCTGCAGCACCACTGTGCCAGTTGCCTCCTGTCAGGCATCAAGGGAGCTGGGGTTCCCTACACAGGGAGAGAAATCAGCCATGTTTCAAGTGTGCCATCATTCTGGGAAATAGCAGGGAAAAGGCTGTCTGCACTGAGCTGTGAATGATTCCCCTTTTAATGGAACTTCAGAGTCACCAGCATTTCTAGACACTTGACTTCAGAGGCTCCTATGCCACAGAATGGAGCCTCTCAACATTCTCTTGTGGGTCTGTATTACACTATGACATCTTAAGTTGTGTTTTGATGGGAAAGGTAGTAATTTACTGACTTTCAGCCACAAATCAGTTCTTTGTAAATCTGCCCATCTGTGCTTTCTTTGCATCAAGAAGGTTTCATTTTCTCCTAAAAGCAAAAGTCCATGCCGTGTGTCACAACGTGAAATATCAACTCTCTCGGAGACAGGAGGCAAATAAGTGATCCACATATCACTGGCAGCTCTCCCAACATTGTGCAACAATCACAAATGCATAAGGATGACTTTGTTCCAGCTCTTGCTTCTTGCAAAAAGCACCATCTAAAAATACAGAAGGCACAGGTAAATGTGCCCTGGTATGTGTCAGCCAGAGGCATGGCATGCATGTACTGCACTGCCACAGGGAAGATCCAGCAGTGGGAGGTGGACCCAAGTTGCTGCAAGTGGTACATGACTATAGGCTAGCTTGTTTCCCCTTGGTTGGTTTGAGGGCAAGGTCACCATCACTTCGAATAGAAAGAAGGTTTAGAGAATTGGGGTTGCTCAGCCTGGTTGAAAGGGGGCTCTGGGGATTCTTTATGGCAGCTTTCCAGTACCTGAAGGAGACCTATAAAAAAGACTGGGACAGACATTTGAGAAGGGCCTTTTGCAATAGGACAAAGAGTAATGATTTAAACTAGAGGTGCATTGATTAGAATAGCTATAAGGAAGAATTTTTTATTTGTGTGGTGAAGTACTGGCACAGGTTGTGCCTCTTCAGAGAGGTGGTGGATGTTCCTGGGGCTTCGGGCAACCTGATCTAGTTGAAGATCTTTCTGTCTTTGTGGCTACAAGCAGCAAAATACAGGGGGGCTGGTCTCAATAACCTTTAAGAAGTCCCTTACAAATCAAACTATTCTACGCTTCTGTGATAATAACACACCCTATCCATTTGTTCTGCTTATCCAAGCACTCTCCATCCCTCCACCATTCTTCCTCAACATCATCATTGGAACTCTTTCCACCTTTCCTGGACCACCACCACAGCCACAAGCCCAGCCCACCCTCCCATCTCTCTTTGCCTAGAGCAATCCCACCTCGCTGCTCTGCCTCTTCTTGCCCAGATGATGCAAACCCCCCCGTTCATCTCCCCTGACCCACCACAAGCCCACCTCACCCTCCATTCCTCAGCACACCTCCACCTCGCCTGCCCAGCACACAGCCCATCCTCCCATCCCTCCTGCCGCGCACACCGCATCCCTCCAGCCCTCTCCGGAAGCGTAGGCGGTGTCCCCGTTCCGGCCCCGCTCTGCCCGGGCACGCCGCCGCCTGCCCGCCGGGGGGGCGGAATCCCCGCGCCTTTTCGCTACGTCACCGCTGAGGGAAATCCCCGCTGGACTTCCAGCTTTTAGCGCCCCGCTCGGCTCCCGTGCCGGCAGTACGCGACTGCCTCCGACCCGAGCACATCGTGGGAGCCCCGTGCCCTGAACAGAGTCTGAGCTCTCTGTGCCCCGTCGAGCACAGACATTCCGTGCCCTGTCGAACCGAGCCCGGGCTCTCCGTGCCCCGCCGAGTCTCTCCCCGCCGCCGCGATGATGCCTGGCCGGTCTCTGCGCAAAACCACGCCGCCAGCCGCTCCTACAGGTACCGGAGGGGGAAGGGAAAGGGGGGAACGGGACGGCACAAGGATGGGACAGGGATGGGACAGGGATACACCGTCCTGCGCCCAGGTGCTGCTGCCCGGCTCCAGCACCGCGCAGGCGGCCAGCGCCGGACGCGGCTGCGAACCCCCGTGTGCAGGCGAGAGGAACACAGCTGCTGCTCCCAGCGAGTGGGGGGCAGAAAGGGCGCGGGGTGGGGTGTGCTTCACGAGGAGGAAAAAGTATGAAAATTGGACTAAAAGTACGATACTGTGGGGATCTTATTAAAGCGGTAACGACGCGCTTTTCAGCAGGACGGGAGGCGGCGGCGGCGGAGTGCGCCCTGGAACTGGCTCGCATCGGCGACAGATTGAACCTGCGGCAGAGGCTTCTCAACCTGTTCTCCAAGCTGTTCTCGCCGAACCCCGAAACGCGGGCTGCCCGCGGACACGGCGAGCGGAACAGAGGAAGACCTTGGCTTTGTGGATTTGGAAGAAAAGGCTCCACAGACAGTGGGAGATGAAGAGACCTCAAATCTCGCTGCGTTGTATTTTTAGCTGCCCGGAGCCGCTGGAAGATGGCTATCACATGATTTCTCTGAAGAATGTTACAGCAATACTGGCGTATGAATGCCATGTGGGAAAAAAAGATAACGATGGGCAGAGTCCCTAAACTGTGCAGTGGTGACTTGTGGTAAGCTGGTGACATGGGGAGATTTGGGGCAAGACTGAACTTGCCCTTCACCGTGGTCTGAGAACACTTTCAGGAACCCGAGCTCCCCAGTCACCTTCTGCTCCTCATGTCCCACTGCCATGTTTCACCGAGGAGTTCAGCCCTCCTCCAGGATGAAGCCAAAAAAAGTGCTAGTGTTTTGGAACTTGGGATCACATACCACAAAGGAAAAGCCAGTTGCTGGATTTTTGACTGCTCCTCTTTTCTGAACTACGGAATTCTGCTGGACGGCGATCTGGAATTAAAATTTGTTAAAGACAACCACTATCTCCATTGAAAGATTATTTGTTATAGGATGTTGTTTCGCAGACTAAAAGTTATTCTAAGAATTAACACAGTGTTTCATAGCTCTAGTCTATATTATAAATATATAGTATAAGTTTATATATAGTAAGTATACATAAAATATGAATATGTGCACTGATAGTGCATGTCATGAGAATTTAACAGAACTATTAATTGAAAGCTGTTCGTTTAATCTCAAAACACAGTGTGAAAAAATGTTCAAAATCCGACAAAACTCAATATAGAAAGGTATTATATAAACAAAAAAGGCACAATATTTTCTGATGATACAGGAAATAAATCATGCTTCAGAGATAGAAGCATATTTTGGCATTATATAAGATACATATATGAATACATATTACATAAACACAGATATTGAGGTAATTGTGGAAGGATTCCTTCAATATTACAAAGAATTTCTTGATAACAGTACAATTCTGCTGTGTCCTTATAAGTCCTTAAAATAACTTCAATAGAAGTAGATTTTAAAGTTGAGTCTCAAGTTTTGCTGAGAATGTTATTTATTCAAAGAAAGCATCTACCTCTCTTTGAAGAAATAATATCAATAGAATTGAGCATCACAGTGGTACAAGAAAGTAGCCTTAGATGTTTGAATGTTTAATTATACTTACGGGAAAAGGCTGTTCCCTTGTACTTTATTTCCACTTCATTTCATGGCCTCCTTGTTTCAGTTCCAGAATGGTGGAGCTGCTGCAGCACATCCACTGGATGGTGATGCATGGTTGCCACTGAGGGGTTACATGGGAATGACCCATCTCACTGCGGGGATATTACCTTTGGCTGGCTTCCGAGGAGCTCAGCTAAACATCTTGATTGCTGACAAGGCAAACAGTAAGTTTGCCAGTCATTTCATGTCAGGTCCATCCTAAACAGTATTTTTCACGGGTCCAAGATAGCAAGAATAGGGCTGAAGCTGTTTCATAGCTACCTCTAAAGTCACTGGTCAGAGTTCCTTCTCTTAACTTGTATATAAGTGCATTTGCATTTTATAAGGCTGTATAGTTACACTTTAGTATTTGTGTCTATTCAAATTATGTCTTCTCCTGTCTTGTAGTGAATTCTTGTTTGTATTTATAATTTATTTTTCTGTTATCTCTTCTTAATCTGCCTTTGCAAGACTGTAATTATATAACTCTGGTCACTCTCATAAACAGCTGTGCAGGGGCTGTTACCTATTGACACTGACTTCTGTCACTGAGCAGAAGCTGACTGACTTTGCCTCCTTTCCACGTGGAAGACTTAACCCCATCCATCCCGGTGGTGTTACAGGGAGCTCTGCTGTTGTCTTGAGCCACGTGCATGTTTCTCTTCCCCTCTAACCTTGCCAGTACCTTTTCAGGGAGAACATGATGTTTCAAGAACAGTTGTTATTTATCTTACTACTGCAAAGCAGTGCATTTTGCTGACATGTACATAGGTCAGTTTTTCAGGTACTGAAAAATAAATGCAAAGGCTTTCAGACCAGCAGAACACCAGCTCCCAGGCTAGCTCTGCATCCAGCTGGGCAAATCTACATCAGAGGCAGCTTCAGCTTCATAAGAAGAGTTGCTGTTGTATATCCTGCGCTTGGTGGAGTCTTGGAATCTTCAAGGACACTGAACAATGAACAATGACCACACCTGTCTGGAACTCTCAGAAGAATTCAGCATTAGCATTCACATTAGTAGCTGAAAAGTATGTGAATAAAACCGTTCTGTTCAATTAATGCTGCTTACAAAGTCAACAGGAGACGATTTGTGGATTTGCAGAGCCCACCCAGTTCTTCAGTCTGTAGCGCATATGAATATTACAAAAAAAAAGTATATTCATAAATGCATTGTCATGGGGATATCCAAGTTTAGTGTTAGCACAGTATTTGTCTGCCTACTTATGCAAGGACTACTTGCTTTTTATGAAATGTTTTAGGTGTTTCTGTGCATTGTTAAGAATGGTAGTGTTCAACGAGTACTCAGGAAAAAGGCATAGACGCAAGAGGTCAGTGCCAGTATATGACCAAGCGCTTGCTGATGTCCACCCTAGATTTCTTTTGTTAGTTCTGCAAAGGATCTGCTTTATGACTTTATCAACATGAGTTTGTTTTCCTTAAGGCCTGTTCTGGATGTGTGCCAGGTGTGTTGCTGTATGCCTCATGCATGTATGTCTTGAATTTGTGCTAAGATAATAAACACGAAGTGTTTACGAGAAAAATGAGTCACGAAGGTTGCTATAACTCAGGTTTTCTTTTGTGGATTGTGAAAGCATGTTTGTGTTATGCAAATTCCTTCCATGCTTCCATGTCAGCAGGGCAAAAGCACCAGGGCAAGAGCAGAGTGCCAGCAGGTGGGAGATGAGGCTTTGCCTTCTGCCTTTAAGAGGAACAAAACAGAAACCTGATCCTGAACTTCAAAATAAAACACCTATTCTAGTATTTTTTGTTAACTACTGGCTGCAGAATATTTGGGTGGTATTGGGGGCCCATTACTTCTACCAGAGTAGCTGCAGCTTTGTAAAGGAGCATTCCTTGTAAAGGATAGACATCCAAGTTAAGGGTTTGTCTAAGATGCAGGCAGAAAGGGATACAGCGTTTTGTCAGGCTGTTTTTTCACCTTCTCCAAAATTCGAAGCTGGAGACTGGGAAGAGTGGGAAATGTAGCTGCTTATCACAAGGGAATAGCAGACGGATAGTGCAGAGCACATTCTTCTTCCCTAAAGCTGTGGCCCAAAGATGTGTCCGTGCAGAGGAGACCCTGAGGTCCTCCCCTGCTATGCCAAGCACAGCAGCAGGATCCCTGCTCAGTCACTGTGCTGCTTTTCCCCAGCTTCACAGGCAAGGAGCACCATCCCAGTAGCTCATTATTTCCAGTGCAAGGAGGACTAAGAACTTCTGGGCCAAAGGCTCTTTTTTCTAGTAACCAGGAAAAAAACCCAAAGAGACATAACTCCCCGTTCTTTCCCACTTAATCACCAGCAGAAGCCTGGAAGATTTTTATTTTGGAGGGCATCAGTGAAGTGGTCCTGAGAAGGCTCATCAGCCTGGTGAAATGTGCCACTGTAGGTGCTGCACAGAAGTCTACAAAGATTCACCAGCAAATCATACTTGTGTGACTCCTCAGACTTGTGAAAACATTCAGACACTCTCACCTGCTTCCCACTGGAGTCTGGCCCCTCTCCAGCCCTCCAGAGCAGTATCCAGTCACCTACATAGCATGACGCTTGTCCTACTCCTCCCTAAAGGAGGGCAGGGGGGAAAAAAAGTCCTATCACTGGGGCATGGCATTGCAATCTGAATGCATTTGACTCATCCACAAGCATCTGATATCAAAAAAAACAAAACAAACTCACCTGACAAAGCAAACTGACAGAGTTGCCACCCTAGAATGCTCTCCATCCACCAAAGTACCTGGCTGGCCAAGTGCAGCCCTGGGTCGTGTTTGCACCGTGGTCCCCTAGGTGAAAACCAGCCTGGCCCCCTTGGCCAGCTCATGCCTTCATACCTGAGACTCGATGCACAAGTGGTATTTCCCAAACAAAGGGCCAGACAAGCAGATACTTCCTCTTACCCTCATGGGATGTTTTTATAAATCATCTGAAAAACAATGTCTCATATGCTGCTCATTATATTTTTAGCACATGCTGCTGGATGGGACTAAGTTTTATCACTTTCCTCCCATTAACACAAGAGGGTGTGAGGGCATGATGTGCATCCATGGAGGCATAAGGAGGCCGGACAGGAAGGGCTGGGGATATGATGAGTTGCCTTTCAGTCTGGCAGAATTTCCCCCGAAGCAGGTGACTGACTGATGGTGGGACTGTCAGTGAGCAATAGTCCCAAAAGCTGTTACAGCTGTAAACAAGGGTCCTCACCCAAGTGCGTCAGGACACTGTCTGGCCCGTGTAATTAATGGGCCACACCAAGGCTGCCCTGCCTTCTCACGCATGGGCTCTTTGCAGTGCCAATTCTCACCAGCCCTCTGAAAGCATGGAGGTGGGTGTCATTCCTTCAGCAGCAGGAGATACCCCATAAAATGGCAGTGACCACAAATAAGAGAGTTCAGCCATTTCATCTTTGGTGGCTCTGGTGTCATTCCCTCATCCCCATGAAAGGATGGTTGGAGCACCATGAGGTTCAGAGGCTCAGCTCCTCTATGACATGGTCACCACCTGAAGGCCCAAGGAACCTTTTTGTAGTGGACAGGCCAGCTTGCAAATGTGAGAAAAACAATTGCTTGCAGCAACACCCCTGAATAAGGCCAATAATAGGATGCTGGGACTTCCTCCCTCAGCTCCTGGGTCCCAGCTGGGATCACAGTCCCCTGCTGTGGCATGGCAGAAATTAAGGGCAGCAATCTGCTTCCACTTTCCCCTTTGCGCTCCTGACAGGGATGTGACAAAGCCACAACAAAGGCAGGAGGCCACAGTCATGTCTGCCCTGCTTGGGATCAGGAATTAGGGAGGCAATTTTTGACAAGAGCAGCTGGACACTGAACACTCCCCAGCATCACCATAGCACATCAAGGAAATGGCTTTGGTATGTAGGGAAAAAAATCCAAGGAATTTCAGCACCAGGTAACTTGTTTGCTTAGTGCAACGGTATCAGACTGATTCAGTCACACAAAGGGGTGAGGCCAGCACATATGGAACTACCAGTGGAAAGGCAGGAAATTCTGCATTTAATATTGACTAACTTCAGAAAATACCCTGACTGACACAAAATATCCTCCTAGTCAACAGCTTTACACTCTATGGGATGGAAGGGTAACTCCTTGCTTTAGGAAATTATGTTTATTTGCATCAAATGTTCTTTCATGTGATCATTTAAATTGAGGGTTTTTTTAAAGGAAAACAACTTAATTATTGCTGGGTCAAGTGCTTTACTGAACACAGCTACATGAAAGAGGAAGTCATGACTGGCTTTCCTTATAAACAGAGTCCAAAACGGGCTTTACTAAAGGCTGATGGACACAGTCTGGTTTCAGCCATGCTCCTGACAAGAAGAAACACTCATTGACCAGAAGAGGTGAGGAATCAGTCCTAGATAATGCATATCATTTGCTACCCAAGCATCCATCTGTTGGACACAGGACGAAGGTGCTGTAAAAGCAGTTACACAACTCAGTATTGCATAGAAAGGAAAAAATCAAACACCCAAACGCTGGACCAAAAATCTCCCAGCACTGGGCAAGGCCCAGTCCAAGGGCTGGCAGCACAGAGGCAGCAAGGTGGACATGCCACCTGTGCAGCCACGGCTGGCTCTGTGGCTGACTCTGCATTGCCATGGGCGCCAGGAAGTGCAGCCAGGGCTGTGGTCTGGGAAGGTTTTACTTCCTCTTGTCATTGGGGCGACGTGCTGCCCTGTGGCACCACTTCCCTGTGTTCACGGGTGTCCTACCCAGCCACCACCTGCCCTGCTCCTGGCCTGCCACCGACTGCAGGGTGGCCTGTGGGAACCTTCTCGCCAAGGGGTCTCCTTCATAGCATCCCTGCTTGGGGACCGTGACCATTAGCCTCTGGTCAAATGTGGTAAATTGGCACTTTTGATACATTCCTGGAGATGAAGGAACAGACACACCAGAATCACAGACCCTATTCAGATAACATTCAGTGATGCCAACAGGGAACAGGAGGAGAGCAGCAAAGATGTAAAAAAATGAGAAATTAAATGGAACCTTTTAGGTAGAATCACATTTCAAGTTCCTCATTTGCCCATGCCCTAAGGCTTTCACAACTGAGAGAAGTAAAAATTTTCTTGTACTTCACATGTCTTGGTGGATAAATGAAGTCACATGTACTAATCCATTTACAGGTAAGTTCATTGTTTCTTCTTACTTTTGTATTTCTCTTTACTTAGCTACTGACTGTGGCAATTAAGATTTCAATTAAAGATACTCGAGACTAATCTTACATGAGCCAGGCTGCTCAGAGGTTTGAGCCCTGCTGACCTCAGCTCAGGCCATGTGTTGGAGAAATCAGGACAAACAGGGAGATGGATACAGGGAAGTCAGTGAAAGAGAGGAGAGGATCTAGGCTGGCCCAGCACTGGTGACAGAATGGGGGAGCAGAAAGGCAGAGGAAACCATGACTGAAAAGATCTTCCTTTTCCCTGTGCAGCCCTGGAGGAGAAGCCAGGCTCATCTGTTGGGCTGAACCAAGACTGAGGGGACTGCACACACCATCCCACAGCTTCCCATGCATCTCCTTCCCAATCTGCTGGATTTATGCCTTGCACAGTCTCACTGCACAACAGCATAGATTCTGCAGCATTCCTCATCATCATGGCTGTGTGCAAGGGACAGGAATGGGGAAAAAGGGATCCCAAGGCAGATGGAAGACTGGTATACCACAGAACTCCTCCTCTTTCCCTCCAGTCCAGGAAAGAGTCCGTGTGCCCAGGGGGCAGGCTAGGGCCCAGCCACACTGGCCTTTCCCACAGGATGAGTCAGCACAAGCTTTGGGCTTATCCCTCCTCATGAGGTACTGAGGTTCTTGCTCATTTGCACCTTGTAGCGTGGCACCCAGAGAAGGAAACCGAAAGCAAATACAGCGGCTTCTGGGGCACAAACCTGGGGCTGACAAAGTGCCCTCTGCACCACTGGCATAGGAGAGCAAATGTCTTCCTTTCCCCTTGCACAAAACCCCAGCAGGCCCTTTGGGGCAGCACTGTGCACAGGAGGAACTAGTGATGTTTGCCAGACCTGGCACAAGATGCAGGCGAGTGCCATGGGTGCACCAAGGAAAGGTCAGGACTGCCCTGTACCGTGCGGGAGTGCTGCTGCAAGTGCCCAACCCAGCAGCAAAAACAGAGCAATGCACAGGAGCCTGTGGTGTGTATATAAACACTCAAACTGGCCAGGCCCTTCCTCTAGTTCAGCCTTCCCCAAAGTGACCAGCTGATGTGTTCATGTGCTGCCAGGATTTTGGGCACCTCTGGCATTCCACGGCTGAGAGAAGAGCTTTCTGGGCTGGCTCATCTTTCCATGAGGAAGGCTTGCTTTGGCCTGCTGTGCAGTGACTTTGAAGTGCCTTGAGTCTAAAAGAGTGGCCCACTTGATGTAAATCTCCCCAGTTTGGAGGCAGCGGTCTCCATCTCCCACCATGAGCTCCACTTCAGCTCCACTCCATCCACAGAGAGTCTCCAGCCCACCAGCTCACTGTGGCTTTGAAGGGAATTTTATCCCCAGAGTAGGTAGGGAACTAGAACAAATACCATTACATAGGTATTTAAACCATATACAGCAGGTTAGGCCTAGCTGTATAAAATAATTCTCTACACATACAATCCCTCCCCTCACAGCCCAAGGTCTGGGCAGGAGGTACAGTTTACAGCCAGAATGCTCCAGGGACTGCTGCTTTGACAAAAACTCCACATTTTCCTAGAACAGGGACAGGAAAAAACAACATTCTGAAGCAGGTTTTATAAAACACCTTGTACCACTTCTTAAATGCCTGAGCCCTCTTCACATTGAATGGCAGTTTTCAAGAAGGCACTATTTTAGTTCCAGCTTAGATGCACACCTGGACAGGATTTACACAAAGTCTTTGACTGCTCTCCCTGATATCCTTGTCCCTGTGATGCCAGTTCCACCTGTGGAACAGACAGACTCTGGCATAACAGAATTAAGTATCTAGAGTAGTACTAAGGATACCATTTATTTTTAAAATAACTAAAAAACCCAAGCAAAACAGTTTGTGGCAATACAGATTGACATAGAAAAGACAGAAATCAAAAAAATGTACAATCTATTTCATGTTATTGCACTGACTTTTTTATAATATACAAGGCGTATTAAACAGTTTTCATTAAAAGAAGTTTTATTTATATAAATAAAAGTGTAAATATACAATATCATACAATAAGTGTATCAGACTAACACACAAAATCTACCTAGAGTGGGATCCCCATTTTTCTCATGAGCTAGTCTACTCTTCATCAATATTTTCACTTGTACATTTACATAACCTAAACATAGAAACAGGTAAACATTCCCATCTGGGAACACTTCCTTCAGAATTTGACAAGAACCACTGCAGAACATTTACCAGGGTTAATTTTAAGTGAGGAGCATTAGGAAATATGAATCACTTAACAGTTTCTTAATACTTATCTGTCATTCTATTATTTTTTTTAGCGAGAAAATGATCAAATGTTTTTCCCTCCCTAATCTCAGAGTTTTCAATACAGATGCAGTTCCTACAGAAACTGGAAAGAGCTTCCAGGTACAAAAGGCTGCAGAATATGCAATGGCAGCATCTCACTGCTCTCATATCCATGATGTGCACCTTCAGCTGCCCCAGATCTGGGTGCACCAAAGCCCAAACCTCCTCCATCTAGGAGCAAACTCCCCTTGTCTGGAATGCCTCCAGCTCCCTGGTGAAGTGCATAATTTCAGCTTGATTTTTTGGTCTTCTAGGATGCAGCTGCCAAGTCTCTGCTCTCCTAGAGTTTGGCCAACACTCCAGCAGTGTGAAGAATCACCATGGGGACTGATATGCAAACAGCAAGGCCAAAAATAGTCATGATCCTACTGAATACTGATGAACTAATGCAACGTCCTCCATCATTTTAGTGTGACCAGGCTCTTAGAAAAATAACATGTACTTTGCCAGGTATGCAACCGAAAGTTTACTACATCTGCTTGGTCTACCCATCTTGTCTGTAATAAAGCAGACACCCATACTGCAGATCCTGGAGCTTTTTCAGGGAATGTCACCCCAAGAGAGATGTCAGGAAATGCTACTGTAATCATACCAACATCAGTGAAGATGGTGATCTTTCACAAGGAAAAAAAAAGGTATTTTCAGGAACAGAAACAATCAGGGTTAAATACAATTCTTTTGCTTGCTCTAATGTTAGTAGAGAAATGTTATCTTTCTACCCATAGTAACTATTATCAGATTTAAAACATTAAACCTATCTTTTAAATTATAGCCACTACTGAATCACACACAAAAATCCCCATTTCTGTTTGCTGTTACTCAGCCAACACTTATCTACGTGCATGTAAAATAAAATACTGAACAGTATCTGATTACTGAAAAAAAAGCCTTCTAAATCACTCACAATGAACAGTACCTGCAAATAAGCATCTGAAAATATCCACCACGTATCATCTTAAGACACTTCAAATTAACTTTAATTTACAAAATGAAGACTTTACCTTTGAGCTCACACTGGTATAGGAGTGAGGGAGACATATACCTCCCTGCGACGGAACCTCCAGAATTCTAGACTGTGGACTGAAAAAAATGCCATTTCCTAAAACACAACTGTGATTTACCACATTAAAGTAGCAAGAAGTCAGTACTGCACTTGCACGTATTATACGTATACAGGTATGCATTCACTACGCTGCATTAAATTCCACATGCATTTTATGTATCTATTATACACTCTATTACAGTCGGATTTTGGTCATTCCTGAACAAGGCCTCACCATTCAGCTGTCACTGCCAAATTATCTTCTCCCTGTTTTTCAGCAAATATGCAGGGATAACCTCTTCTATCCCATCTCAGGCCTGGAATCTATGTGGTCCTCCAGCTCTAAGAGCTGCATCCTCCTGAAGCCTCTCCCACCACGGAGGTGACCCGAGGCATTGACCAGTCCCGACAGAGTGGCTGAGCTTTGGGTTCACAGGGGACCCAACTCCACAGTCATCTCACAGCACTGAACCTGAATTAGTTTCAGCAGAAATCCTGCAGGCAAAGGAGCTGTAGGACTACGTACAGTATTGCCTTTCCTGTAACAAAAAGCTGCATCTCTCCCTGGATTCACATGCTAGTATGTCACTGAAAAAGAATGAAACCTATTTATTCATTTTTAGGCAAACATTGCACACTTTTTCTATTCATCTGATCTCAGGTTGCCTTGCAGAACTGAATTTTCTTCTGCTCATCTTGAGCTGCAGTCTAATGAAGCTGTCACAGAGATGAACCCAAGCGAGTGCTCCACTAACCTGGAAGCAATTGCTTCAAGCACTGCTGAATAAATGTAAATAAACTGAACTACAGTATGATCTTGGGGAAGGGCCAAGTGACAAGCCCAGACCTTTTTGTAACAGCTACGCAGTGTCTTGGCTCACTGAAAACAGAGGCAGCACTTCAGACTTGGACTGGTTCCAGGCCGAGAGCTCTTCACCCTGGGCATGTTGGCTGCAAGCAGTCTCCAGCCTAATGTGATGAACAACCTGAGCACTGTGGAACAAACAACTTGTTCTCAGCTGATAAGGACACTGGCCCATTTCCTGCTGTATGTATTTTGTGTTGTTTAGCTATCCCAGATGTAGGAAGAGAAATAACAGAGTCTAATCTCTTGCACCCATACACTCTCCTCCCAGCACAGCAGATTAAGCAGCATGGCCCGCTACTGACACCTCTTCTGTGAGTAGAGGTGAGAAAATCCAAACTAAATTCTTGTGGCATTGCAGCCCTTTCTCTTTTGCTGTACCCAACACCATGGTTTTTCCCATCTACACAAACAGTTTTCAGTTTCACCACCCAGAGCCTTCAGTATCAGCCCAATCCTGCTGCAGTTGGGTGTACTTGCATCATCCACACACATCTTCAACCCACTCTCACACAAGCAAAAATAAATACTGGACAGGAGAAAACAAAGAAGACCAATTAAAAGCCACCACAAATATGGCCAGCTCAGATTTAATCTGTTATAATCCCCATTTTTAGATCACCACTTTTCAGCTTGGGTCTTTCAAGTTGGGCAGCCTTAAACTTCTTGAAGACAAGTAAAAGCAGCCCAAATTGCAGACATTCTTAGCAGTCACTGAAGTCTGTGGGATCTGTAAGTGCTCAGCACTCGAAATTATCCCCCTTTTAAAAATATATATTTTTTAAAGGTGCCTAACATTAGAAGCCTAAATTTGAAAATTCAGACCCCAATTTTTTTATCGCCCCCATTTTAATCATAACTAACAACTCAGTATACACCTTGGTGGACAATCACCTATTATTTGGACATGATTTTCTTACAGATTTCTACTATATTAACACCAAGCGCTTTCACATACAAGTTGCACCTAGAAGTAGATTCAGTTGTGGTGGATGCTGAGTTAGTTCATTAGTTTTAAGAGGATTTTTCAGCTTTGCAATAAAATGCTTGTATTTTAGGCATACAAGTTGTGCAAAATTATACTCTTTTGTCATGCACTTTTAGCAAAACTGCTCTTAGAAGAATAAAGTGAGATTGTTCCAGACATTCTCTTATTACAACAAAAAAAAGGACCAGACCCTAAGGAAGTGTCCTTAAGTCTTATAACAGCTAAGTGATATAGTACAGTCTAAAACCCACCCTTGTCAACAGGATGGCAACCAACGAGTTCTACTACCAACACTCTGCAGATACTAAAAATATCAGGGACAGGCACAGTGTTATTTATCTCAGTCAAAATACTTTAAATCAAACCCAGGAGAGGTCTTGAAGTTCCAATAAAACTGCCACATAATACAAAATTGTCTCTAACTTTTGGCTTCCTTCATCCCCAATCATTAGGTGAGATTTTTGAAGCTCATCATACGCTTGCTCAGTGGTTCTCCAAGGCTCTTAGCACCTCTCTGTAAAGCATTAAGACACTTCTGTGTGGCTTTATAAACAAAGACAGCTTTTAGACAGTTTTAAATGGTTTGTCTTAGCAAGTGTGATTAGACGTAGCTTCCATCATACTGAAGTTCTGTGCTTTCTGATCAGCAATTGAACAGGCCCCTCTGGCACAGATTTAATGATGTTCCAGGCATCATAATGCATGAGCCCAATTAATGACTTCCCACTAACAGCAAGAATTTCATCTCCAGTTTCTATGTTTCCAGATTGCTCCGCAGCACCACCTAGGAGCAAAAGGGGGGAAAGTCAGTGTTAAAAGAAAAAGAAGTGAGCCCACAAAAATCTGCGTTCCACTGGGATGAAACAAAACATTTTTTTCCAGCTGTAACAATTTCAATACAAGTCACTTATGTTCACCTCAGCTCTAGCAAGCTACCCCATGCTGCATCTCACAGAAAAGATTATTTTAACAAAGATAAAGCCTTGTTCTCAGAAAAGATGTCTGGATTTGAAGGAAATAACATAAGTGTATGGAATATGCTGAATATTATCTCTGTAGCTGTAAGAAAAGCTGGTTGATAAAATAACCATGAAGGTTATATGTGGCATGGATGTCCTTTGCAATTTTAACAGAGTAATAAGTAGGTAATGCAGTAGACTGTAAAACCTGGGATGAACAAATTAAACACTGATAGCAGATTTTGGACAAACACCATTCACAAAAAGCTTCTAGAGAGAGGCATACCCTTCACTGCTGATGGAAGTATGTTTTCTGTAATGACAGTTAAACTAACATGAGCTATCGCAGGGAGGGGAAAAAGACTGTATATAAGGATGTGAATGAATGAGCTCAAAAATTAAACATGCCCTTTACCCTAAAAAGCACCTTCTAAAGAGGGGAAACATACATACAAACTGAGAAGCAATTCAGTAAATACCTGTTTGATTTTTTTATCTTGATGAGAGAATAAATCACTGAAAAATAATTCTGTAGAAATGCTGTGCACATGTAGTTCCATCAAGAGCTTCAGCTGCCCTCAAGGCCTTATTTTTCACAAAACTGACCCATAACATATGGTTGTCACAGCATAGTTCTGGGACTTGTTTTCTTTCTATGTATGGTTCATATAAGTTTAACTACCTGCTGACAAACAAAGCACCCACAACTGGCAGTTTCTGAATACAAATATCCCATATTCTTAGCAAAACCTATTATTAACATTTTAAAAGGAAAAAAAAAAAAAAGGTAAAATTCATAATTGGGCATAATGCAGAGTGGTGCTTCAGTACCACACTGATTATATGCACTATGCGTTTCTTAGAAAAGAGAACTGGATAAGGTATGAATGTCTCAGACCACTATATAGATGATTGCTGCTGTAGTCTAATGTCTAGACTAGGGGACAGACCCATACTTAGTAAAGCAGATTCCTCCACATTTACTAGTAGATGCAATCCCTAACCATTCCCAGGACCACTTTGGCCTAGTAAGTGGTAATAAATGAGAGCCACAAAACCCACCTTTCCTTCAAAAAAAGGGCTGAGTACAGTAATTGAAATGTCTGTACAAGGCACAGAGAAAAGGAAAACTGGGACAACATCCACTGCATGCATGTAGTACCTTTAAATATCCTTTTTACAAGCAAAGGCTTATCTCCAGCAATGGAAGCTTTTCCACCATCGAGACTGAATCCCAAACCAGCAGAGGTTTTCAATAATTCAACGCAGATTACATCATTCATGTCCAGGTTTGGATCTGCAATTGAACATACACAGCATCTTGTTATGCAGGTAACAATAAATTGCAAGTTGTGTTTGGTTGGTTTTTCCTTTTGCTGCAGTGACAGGACAATTCAGAGTTCAGTTACTCAGACTAGGACATGCCACCAAGTTTCTCAGAAGTGAATGTATTCTACTGTAGCTCTAAATGCATTCTATTGCAGCCCTAAACGTATTCTATTGCAGCTGTAGATGGGAGACAGCACAAAATGCACTTATACACAAGGACATTTTCATTTTACATATTCAACAAAAAACCCTGCCAAGGCATCTCTTTTTGGGCAAAATTACAGCTAGCAAATTTAGGAAATACTCTAAACATCAACATCAAAAATATTTTTGTAATAAAAATTAAAACAATGTGGAGTGGAGAGCATTTATTTTTCTTTCATTTGCTCCCTTCGCTTATTCAATGAACCACATCTTTTTAAGTAACATGAATGAATGAAATGTTTCATTAAGTAAACATGTATCATTCTCTTAAACAAAAATCTGTTATCACTTACTCGGGTGAAAAATTGTGTCTGGTCTCCTATATATGCATTTAAGTATAATTAACTGTAGTTGTACCATGCCTCCTACATGGCAGATATTTCTGAAGTACAATATTGCTGTAGCTGACTTAAAACATGATTTTGCTTAGGAGGAAATAAATCTGCAGTTTTGCAAAACAGGATCTTCTTTGCCTTGTGTGAATGTAATAATTATGCAGTCTGTGTTATCACAAATTACTGCTATTGTTATCTTAGACAATTTTAAACGTTATCTACAACATCTGGAGATGTCCTTTGCCTGGAAGGGTAGAAAGATATTTGGAATAACCCAACACTATTTTGTTTATGAGATAATGTTGCCCTCTAGTGCCTGGACTCAGCAGATATTCTGCATTTGTCAGGGTGCAGGATGAAGGGAGTTTAGGGCAGAGAGGGATTCCGAAGTAATTACATAGATTATATCCATGGGAGCAATTCCAGAAAGGCTGATCCATTAATTAACAGAGTGCCTTTTTTTTTTTTAAGAGCTGTGCTACAAAGTCGTATCATAAAACCCAGTAAGCATAAAACAAAATAAATTGCTACAGAAAAAAAACCCCTGTGAGAACAGTAATGATTACAGCCAACTGATTAAAAATAAGTGAGTGGCAGCTCCATGTTCTGTTTTCGGAGTGGACAGAGCTGAGTGCCTGGTGTTGCCCTGGAAGGCAGGGCAAGCTCCTGATCATCCCTGTTCCCAAGCAGCACCATCCAGATAGATGCTGAAGGGGCTTGGGTCTTAAATCTCAAAAAAAACTTCAGAGGTCTCTTCCTAACACCCCAGGTGCACCCTTTACACCAAAATTTTGTCTTGCTCCCGAACAGAAACCTAAATATTCCACTAATACATTTCCACTTAAACCATTTGTCCCTACTTTCCTATGGGATGGTCGACTTCAATAGGCTTCCATTTAATGCAATATAAAAATATTTTTTTCTATGTTTCTAGTAGAAATGGTATGAAATCTGCTTTTACAAAGAACAAGTTCAGTCCCTATGCTTAAAAAACTGAAGGGCATAGGGTTTTGTTTGAGCTTTTAAAACTTTTTAAAAATTATTTCTGGTTGTTTTCTTTCTTGCATTGACTACTGTTATTACTTAAAAGGAGTTTATCCTGGATTGGAAGAACATGAAGAACCACTTACTTAAATAGAAATTTGATTTGGCCCTAAATTAGGTCTTCTAAGTTTGCGCCTAGTTACAATAATAAAAAAAAAAAAAATCAAACCAAACAACCAAACCCAAAACTGTATTTAGGTTCCAAAGAGAACAAATAAAATTTAAAGGTAATTTCATTTTCTCCCTTCAATCACATAAGGCACAGACAATTTTAATCTAAAACACATGGACATTTTTCCCTTCAGTCTGCTCTGCAAAGGAATCCTTCCAACTGTTTTTGGACAAAGATCATACCTGCTCCTATTTCCATGGAAACATCCTTTCCAGACCCTACACATTTTCTGCCAGTAGCTGATATCTCAAGTCTGGAGGAATTGTTTGTTTTGTCTTTTTCCTTCTGGATGACAATGACTGCATATTTGTACAGCCTTGCGTGATGAAGAGTATTCAGGACATCCCCATGGACTGAGCTTGCCAGAGATTTGCCATTGATTGACAGAACAAGATCTCCTCGCTGGATAGTCCCTTCTTGAGATGCCACTCCCTTTGAAAATACTCTGTGGACCTGCAAGAAAGATTTTAACATGGATGTTTTTACCTCATGATCACACACAGCATAGAATGCTGTTTAGGCCAAGCTGAACAGAGACACTCTACCAAAATTTACAGCCAGTGCCCACTGCCTGGATATCAAGCACACAGCATTTGCTCCAGTGAACACCCTCAAAGTGGCTAGACAGAGCTGCATCTGGGGATGAGGGAGTTCAGAGGAAAAGATGCTGTTATTGCACGGTCATTTCTAACCAAAGAACACCAAAACCAAGGGAATGTAATATCACAAATCACTTATGCTTTCACTTGACTCCTCAGAGGCCTCCAATTAATGTACTTCAAGCGACACAGAGGTTAAATCCACGTCCATGCCATAGCAATCACCAACAACTGTGGTGTGCAGCACCCACTCCCCCAGTTCCCACTGACTGGGACATGCATCCTGTGCTGCTTTCAAATGCACATTTCTAAACATCTGTGCACAGAAAGGCTCTGACTTACTGCAGCTGTACAAGTATTTAATTGTTTGCTTCAATCTGGCTGATCAAATATCATGCTAATAGATGGAAAAGGATGATTTAGCAGCTTGAAATGCATTTTTCTAGAGAAAAAATACTCTATTCAGGGTGGATTAAACTTTGAGAAAACTTCCAGCAAGTTTAGATGTGTGTCACTTACAAAAAAGAACTGAGCAAAAGACTCAAGACCCAGTATTTAAGGACTTGCCTATTAGGCACTCTAATTTTAGCAGCCAGAATATGGTTTCCCATGGAGACAGCATTTGGTCTGCCAAGCAAATGTTCAAGGCAGCAGATCTGTGGACACAATTCTGCATGGCATTATCTTTAGGAATTTATCCTAATACCCAGACTAGCAGCAAGGCATCAGAAACCTTTTGGCTCCTGTTCCATCTCATTGTAGGGCCATGCTGAGATGGGCACCTGCTACAACCCCACAGATCCAATGAGACATATTCCCAGCCAGTCTAAGCAGGCATTCAAAGCTGGAATACTAGATGTAGGCATGGAAATGCAAGTGGAATACAGGGATCCTGCCCAAAAAGTCTGCTCCCCTCCCTCAGTTGCTCACCTGCTCACTGCCTTGAAGCTCACTAGGCATTTCCATTTCTGCACCCAACTGTGGATATAATAGCCCACCTAAGCAGTTCAGCAACCCTAAATCTAGCTGGGACCCAGAATCCCAGTAGGTCAGGAACATTAATAAGACACCTTTACACACTGAACAAAAAGCATCAGGAAAGAGCAGGAACTGACACTCCTTTGGTCTCGTGGCTAACAGAATTCAGGAAAAATAGTTTCATCAGTTCCTCAGTCTGAAAGAGCTCAAGATCTTATTTTTTGGTAGAATCACAGTCTCTAGGTAAGGAACTCTGTAAGGAACTCTCTGGGTTGGAACACTGTTGAGCCTTCCTCTTGTTCAGAGCTGCTACTGTTTTTGGACCAGAGATAGGGAACAACTTCTACAGTGAGAGAAGTAGAGGCCTGAACTCTAGACTTTGACGATATTCTAACTTAATGATAGTTTAATAAAAAATACATTTATTTATAAAACCCAGAAGATTCCTGCAAGGGCTTCTGCAGGCCCCAAAAACTGAGGACATGACTTTCTTCTAACCTCAGCATTTAATGGATCTCCTTCTTTCAGGGCAGAATGTAAATGCATATTTTGTGTTAAAGAAACCATCACACAGGACACCAGTTTCCTTGGATTTTTCTGTCTCACTGCTCCGTTTTTGAACAGTCACTTTTTACACACCATTATCTTAATAGGACACTCTCTTTGATTCAGAATACTGCTTAAGAGTAAAAAAAACCCTAACCAGACAACAACCTTCATTTACTGACTACCCATAGGTCTTACTAACTCAAAACAAACTTGTAATGTGAAATCCATAATGTTTGCTGAGGTCTGCAACATCAGTCCCAGGATTTGAAAAATCCTTCAAAAACTTTGCTGCACAGAGTTTCCTTTCAAGCGTTGGAAATGAAAGTCTCCCCTAAAAGGCTGTGTGCACTGCAGCTGCATGCAGAATTTTATTTACATGCAGAGGATTTAGATCTAGCCCATCCCATCCAGTAAAGGATTTTTGAAGCCTGAATGCATAATTGTTATCCATCTCCAATAATAAAAATTACATTTCCCAGACACTCTGATTTCAGTAGCAGATGGTAAGCTGGTGCTTCTGAGAGACACTGTGAATGACTTGCAGTGAGTCTTGATAAACGAGCACTTGATCTAATCACCTGCCTACTTTAGAGTTAACTTTGTAGAAAAATGACTAGCAGCCATCACTTACTGTGACTGATTTCTGTTCCAAGTCTATTCCTCCAGCAACACTAAATCCCAGGCCAGCTCCTTCTTCTTTGTGCAAGACTACAAAGTATGTGTCTTCTTTGCTCTAGCAGAAAAATGGAGGTGCACAGGAAGGGGAAGAAGAAACACAAAACCAAAGATTAGGACCAAGTAACCATATAAATGAAAAAATTCCCAGTATCCACAGATTATGGCAGGTGAAAAGAGGCAACTCAGGGAATTAAAACTGAGATATTAAATGCATTTCACTTCATGTTACAGAATGAAGCAGCCATCTAGGAGAAATCGGGTGACAAGAAAGGTTTCTTCAGTCAGTTCAAGGCTAGAAAACAAAGTCGAAATTAGGGTAATGAAATGGCATTAAATCTTGGGCTGCCTAATTTTTACAGGCTGTAGTCAGTTTTGCATTGTTCAACATTTGCAGTCAAAATTCAATATTCCCATACACCTTTCTGGAGCAAGCACTGTACTCTTCAGGGAATTACTAACACTTCTGTTATACAATTTCTTCTTCCTCAAAGAGCAACATAGATGTAATGCAGGGTAGTTGCATCAACTTCTTCTCAGCAGGGCTGGACAATCCTGCAAGGGGAAGTGGTCACTTTACTGAAGCTTGGGAAGGTCAGATGGCACAGCAGAAAAACTGTTCCACTTGGGAGATGAAAGTAAGGAGCCTTTTAGTGACCTAAAAGGACTAAGCTGTGCTGTTGTAGAAATGGGAGCATCCTGCACAGGAAAAGGATTGGTGCAGGTTTGCATCCCACAAATCTGACACAGTCACAGAGACTACATTTTGTGGTGTAAGGGGACCTGCAGAAAGGAATTCGGTGGAGCAGGCACAGAGTACCTATCTATGGGGAGAACATCAGATGTGGGGAGTAGAAAGCAGGTTTCTCAGCTTTTCCCCAGGATCCCATCTAACACCAGCTATTTCCAGAAACTGCCAATATTACAAATAACAGCAAATCATTAGTAACTAATCTCTTAATCTATTTAGCATTAAATGATATATTTAGTTCACTAAACTCAAGATATTAACTCAGCATTTGTCTTTTGTTTCAGACAAATGGGAGTACACAGATTATTAGACTTTGTGGTGAAACAACAGTCAAATTCTTGGTCTCACTGCATGTTTCTCTGCCAAACAGTGTCTATGGATGCTTTCCTACACTAAAGGCATCCCTGCAATATACAGAGGCAATGTCAGAAACTGGTGTCACCCTGCTCCACATCACTGACCCATCAGCACTCAAGGAGAGAGGGGCAGTGAGGGCAGAACAGTGTTTTGTAAATGCTAAGACCTGGCTCACCTGTACTCAAGGGAGAATAGCTTTACGTCCGGCTAGAAATAATAAAATCAGTTCAGTAACTAGACTAGCCCCTTTCCACGCAATAGAAACATACATGTATCTTTGTCTGTTAAGTACTATAGCAATCTTTTTCTCCAAGAGATCAGGCTCTTTCCAACCCTTGATATCTCAATTTAATTTGCTTACACTGGTGAAGGAAGGAAAAATCTCAGAAGTTCAGATGTTAAAAGAGTTATGCAAGGATCATATGTGTTGGGCCAGTCAACAACATAGTCTGGATACTGACTTCTCATTCCCAAGGTGCATTCCCTCCCTCCTCAGCCCTTAAAGCTGCTCTTTGCCAGCACACATAATATTGGGCAGAGACCCGGCTGTGGATGCTTACTGCTTTACTTGGACACACGAAGGACACACCAGGTCTTCAATAATCACCTTTGTTTAGACTGCTAGCCAAAGATACCAATCATAGAGACCTAAATAAAATGCCCATTTTAAAATTAATATTAGTAGCATTTATTAAATGCTAGCAGTAAATTCAGCACTGCTTAGAGCAAAGGACGGTGACAAATTCTTTCCAGAAAAGCTCTCAGTCCAAATCAGGCAGTCCGGCTCATTTTTCAGCAACTAGATAATTATGAAGAACTGTTCTATTGTACATTCAAAATCCACCATTTGAATAGCATAAAATTTTCCAGAGTATGTGCCACACTGGGCTTAAATATGGATAAGAAACTATGCAGACAAGGAGTGCATTCCAAAAAGCATTCAGCTTTATAAATATTTGAGCTCTCAGGCTTTGAAAAGTGGCATAAATAAATAATCTCTTCAAGACCACATGCAAAATACTTTAGAGAACACTTAATTACCTCTGTCCAGTTGTGCAAACCCTAATTTTATCAGTAAACTGAGCTAGCCCTCTTGGCTCACCATGCTTTTGAGACTTGCATGCTTTAGCTATGCTGTCCCCTGGAAGGAGATAAAGCTGGATATTTTGGGGAGGTCCTTTTCCCCCCAGCCTGTTCTATGTTTGAAATTGCAATCTTCGTGAACAAAAATCAAGAACACTCTAGATGCAGCTCAGCCAGCAGTTATGCAGACCAGATGGCAGTTTCCCTTCCAGCACTGTCATTATTTTATCAACTTCTGTTCTGATTTAAAAAGGATGTGGACGTATCCCACAAACAGAAACACCAAAAGCAGGGAAGTAATGTTCTGGCAGGCATTTCACTTTGGAAGCCTTCTTTATGCACCTAGATAGTGAAGCAGGTTATCTTGGTGCAAAAACCAGCTTCCACAGAAGAGAACAAAAAGGTCACAGGAGTTCTTATAAACCCTTCAGCAGTCGCATTCTGGTGTTCAAGCTTCAGTATCTAACAAAATAAATTCAATTTCTGTGATTGCAGCTTCCAGCAAAAGACATCAGGCACAAAGAGGAGCAGAGCTTCCCCTGCACAGTGGGGAAACTGAGTCTGACCCAGATGGCTGGTGGAAAGCTAAATTCTGGTGTGCAGATACTGAGGAACCCAGATGGAGGAGTACTTTTCTACTTAAAATAGGTCTATTTATTGTGACTCACAATTGCTTTTGAACTTCCTACACAAAAAGTCATTCAAAACTATCACAGGTTTATAGGAGGCATTTAAAAGTCAGCATTAGTAAAATTAACATCAACTGCAGTTGATAGTAATAGCCTGTCATGGGACTACTACTACAGGAGGAGCCTTGAAACAGTTTGGAAAAGATTTTATCTACCCTTAAGAAAACCCTCAAAAATCCACCAATAACCCAGTTTTATCTTGTGGTTTTTACCTTTACTTGTGCTTTAACTTCTTGGAGCATAGCAGCAACATCACATTTTGGTACTACCACTGACAATACAGATTGCAGTTTTTGCTGGTCCAGGCTTGAGATGAGCAGCTGATCCAAGCTAAAATAAACATAAAAAGACAGAAGAGCTCTGTATTTCTCAACTTTGTAGAGGTACATTTCACATATACATTGTAGATTGTATTAGGATAAATGACAAAGAAGGAATCTTGAAAACTGGTAAGAAATGGTGTATGCTGGGAGAATAGGAAGGGGCAGAAATTATTTATGAATAACTTGGAAAGTCAGTCCCTGTTTTGTTCCCCTCATCCTTCCCTAATGGTTTTAGCAACAGACATTAACAGGAGACAGCTACATCTGAAGACTGCTTCTGGCAGGACAACAAGCTCGTTTGTCACCACAGGCTGTGCTGGCAGCTAGTGCTGTGCAGCCTCCTCTCCACCACTACTGCTGCGCTGTAACATGGCCAAAAACTGACCAAAACCAGCTAGAGGGACCACAGAAAAGGAGCCCAGCCATTCCACGACAAAATGTTTAATGCTGTACTGAAACCAAGACACAGCAGCATAGCAGCTCCAGGTCATGAATGGCACCCCCAGACTGTGAGGGGACAGCAGGCTGGGGCCACAGCTGAGACATGCTATGGGGCAGATGTGCGGCACAGCGGAACGTTTGCCTTGGGTAGGGATGAAACAGTAACAGCAAAGCTGACACCAACCTGATAGACCAGCTGTTTCCCCCGTTCAGGGAGCTGCCATGGGGCATGTCATCATCCGAGGCAGAGCCCGGTGTCCCTGAGCCGCTGTCCCGGGGGCTGCAGGCTCCCGTTCCCACCGCACCCAGCTCCGCGGGGCTGCAGCGGGCTGGTGGGGCCGCCCCGCTCTGGGCAGCCGTGCCGAGGGCTCTGCGGGGCGTGATTTCCAGCTCTGTCTTGAAGCAGACGGGCTGCGGGGGCTCCGAGAAGCCCTCTCCACACAGCTTGTCCAGATCGGGCATACTGAGGGCTCTCAGCTCCCGCAGCCTGGAGCGCGACAGCGGCGGCCGCCCCAGGCCCCGGCTGCGGCGTACCTGCGAGGCCGAGGTGGGAAAGGTGGCCACGTCTGCCCCAGCGCCATCCTCCTCGCTCCTCTGAGGCTTTCCATCCCCTTTGCCACCCTCGGTCACACACACGGGCTCTGTGCCAAGGGGAGATTTGGCCACGGCGTTGGCTGGGCTGGGGCTGCCACCGTAGGAGCTCAAGCTGCGCCGCAGTGCCCACGGTGCCTCAGCGGAGCTGGATGTGGTGGCCAACCCACCACAGGACCTCCTGGCAAGGGGCAACCTTGCAGCCGAGCATATATCAATGGCCTTCACAATGGGCCGGTCAAAATTTGCCAGGTTTTCAAAGGATTTGATCCTCTGTTTGACAGAGAAGGATGAAATCGGCTCATGTGGCCAGTTCAGCTCATAGTAATAGTAATTCCTCCTGAAGCTTCTCAGTTTATCAGCAGTGGGGTAGCTGATGTCACTGGCTGAGGGGGACGTGTCATGGACCTTCTGGACACTTTTGGAGGAGTACGCCTGCTCCTTTCCACCCTGGCTGTTAGGCAGATTCAGGTGAACCATCTTTAACATCCCTGTTGCTGCCTGCGGGTATTTCTCCTCTGCAGTTTGGCCCTGGGGGCCTTGCACAGGGCGAACCTCCGTAACATGGCAGTCCTCCCTCGAGTGACCTGATAACTGGGACGGCATTGAGTAGGTCCTTGTCACAGGTTTTGACAAGCCACAGAGACGTCTGTCTCCAGCAGTATCTCCTCTTGAGAAATACTGCATGGTCCCCATCTCCTCAGCCAGCCGAGGCACTTCTGCGTTCACCTCTTCTGTTTTCTCCAGCAATGGCAGCCGCAAAAACGATGCTGGTGAGGATGAGGCAGAGGAGGAGGAGGAAGGGGATGATGAGGAGGAAAGTTTCACCTCAATGAAAGTGCGTTGGATTTCCTGCCCTTCCAGCTGCTCCTGCTGAACTGAGGGGGACCCCAATGAAGAAGAGCAGGCTCCAGCAGACATTCCTACATTTTGCAAATCTAATTGCCTGAGGTCATCTGCACTATAGATGCTTTTAATTGTGTTCAGGTCTCTTCCAGGGTTATCAGTTCTCCCTTTCACATATTCAACTTTTGGTATCCCCTGAGAAGGTGAAGTGACTAGGGACTCACTGTCTCTGGCTCTGAAATCATCCGCCTTAGCACCCTTACCCTGACACACCATAGCCTGCATGGAAACTTGCTTCTCTTTTGGCTTTCCCCATGACAGCTCCCCACAGCCACATTTAATTTCACCACTTGTGGTTGGACTGCTGCTGCCATTCAGGAGAGGCAGAAGTGAATCTTCAGAAATTACCAGAGATGCTTTATTTTCTAGCTCTGATTTCAGAGTCTTTGAGGCTGCTGAAATGCTCTTTCCAGGATCTGAGTTTGTAGGTGAATTACGGGACAATGGTGTTTTCTTTCCCAGGAGTTTGGGGGACAGTTGTGGAGAAACAGAAGCCCTTTTCTGATCAGCCCCATTGACTTTGGTAGAAGTAATGCCAGAAGACTCTGAATTTGTCTTTGCTTTGCTTTTAATGGTGAACCCTTTTAACTTTGGTCCTGCTTTAGATTTCTGATTATTTAAAAGGGTGTCCATTATACTTTTTTGTGCCATTGCCTTAGACTCCTGACAGGATTTTTTCTGTGAGGATGGGCTGTGCGGTACTGCAGCTCCTTTGCAGTGATTTGTGCCTGAGCTTTGGACTTTTCCATTTGAGGTCCTTCCTGAAGTCACAGAGTTAATTTTCTCATTTTTTCCTGGCAATTCATGAGTTGCATTAGCCTTTGGATCTTTAGATCTAGTGGGAAAGGGTGACCTGAGTGATATCCCTCTTGTTGACGATGCATTCACATGATTGCTGTCTGTTTTAGACAAGGTGGACAAACTGTTGGTTTCTTTCTTCACCAAGCAATAATTAACAGCATGATTACAGTCATCAACAGCCATTTCACTTTCAGATTTGCATCTCTGCTCATCATGACATCCTTCTTTCTCAAACAAGCTGTTCTCCAAGACATTGACATTTCTAGCAGAGCAAAAGCTTGTCTTTTTGCAGTGCAGAGACCCTTTTTCTTCATTGGATTCACAGCATTTCTTGTGTTCATTACTGTTCCTCAAATCCATCTGCTCTTCTGTACGTAAGGCACCATTGTTACTGAAAGAGTAAACCTCAGGGATACTGGCTGAATTCTTTAGGATGTCTTCTTCTGGCAGGAGAACTGAGGGAGGAGAACACAAGGATGCAGAGGACACATCTGGACACTGTGAAGAACATTGACTGGGACCACAATGATCTTCCAAACCTAGCTTGTTGATGCTTGTCTCCAGTGACCCACACATTGCACAGCCCTCATTTGGCAAAACTTTGCCACAGTAAGACAAGGATGAGCTTGTTCCAGAGGTAAGATGCTGCTCCTGTGTGGGCTTCTGCGACTCATCGTTCATGCAACAAATCTCAATTTGCTCCTCATCTGATTCTGTTACAGTAGAGCCTGCAGGGGCATTAGCAGCAGCACGTTGCCCAAGCAACACCTCACTAGCACTGTCAAAGGCTTCTGGGACAGACTCTGTGTCCGAGTGAGAATCCTCCGCCGCCCCATACATCGACTTTGGAAACGGGTCACTTCTCTTACCTTCCAGAGAGTTTGCTGCAGGCAATTCATCCTCATTTAAACTGCTAAAATTCCTAGAATAGTTATTTAAAGAGTTTTTATTCACAGTAAAAAGTTTGCCTGTGTTAATAGAGTCCAACACAGACAGCCCCAAAACCCCTTGTGCATTAGCTCCACAATTCACAGTTTTTTCCAGCGGCTCCTCCTTGGGTGCTCGTGGCTCAGACCCGGGGCAGCCTTCGTCAGTGCCACAGCAGCACATGGTGGTGTACTCGTCTCGGAGGGGGCTTTCAGCGCGGGATGGGGTGCGCGGGGCCCGGCTCTCGGGGGCGCCCATCTGGCTGAGCAGGTCATCGATGTCAGTGACAGGGATGGCCGTGCAGTCCTCCTCACGGCTGCCCTTTGGGGTACCCCTGTGCACGTCCCTGCTCGCGGCATCAGGCGGCAGTGTTGCTCTCTGCACGGCACAGCCCCCGACAGCAGCTTGCAGACCTGCTCTTTCTTGCTTCCCAGAACTCTGTTCTTCCTCTGCTGTGAGGATGCTGTTGACATTGGCCTGATTTTGAGTGTCTACCCCAGGAGACAGGATGAGGTTTGTAAATCTGCTGACAGCTGCATCACAATTACAAAAAAAAAAAAAAGCAAGCAAAATCCTGTCAAATATAAGAAGTGATATAGAAAACACCAGGTTTTATTACAGAAATAGACACCCACATAGACTACATGTTTTCATTTTGATCTGCACTCCTCCTCTTCTGTAATGATGTTTACAACAACTCAAATTAATCATAACCATGTGTATTTGAGTAGTGCACAGAAGGGAGCAATCACTTATCCAAGGTGAGTAGTCATGATCTGTTTAACTCTCATCTTTGAAATTGCAGCAGTCAAGCAGCCAACTACCAAAGTGTCAGCATGCAGTAAGTCACGCTGAGCAGCACTGCTTCTCATCACTTGTTTGATCTCTGACGTCTCCAATAGAGACTCCAGGGAGCACAGAAAGCCCTGACATAGCAAAGGTATGACCAGATAACAGAGCGACAGTCTATGCATAAATAACTTGGCTCTGACCCCTCAGCACTTCTGCAGGTGTTCAATGTGACACGCATGGGTGACGTTATGCACACATTAAGCACATGGGCTTTACTGCATTTCTGGCACAAACCTCTCCTGGCTTTCAGTACATGTTTAACCCACTCCTGGGCAGCACACCGAGCTGCCTGTCACTGCTGACACATTCCTGCACACCCATTTCTCCACATGTTCAGTTTCCAGCACTTCATCCTACGCACCAGATTCCACCTCTCTACACTGCTTCTGAGACATGCATCCCCATTCAAACTGCCTTCCAGAGGCCACCTACTATGACATGGGGCCCAGAAAGTGTATGGAGAAGGAGAGGTTATTCACAGTGTCAGAATCCTTTCCTGCTCATTCAAGGCTGCCTGCACATCTCTGTACTTCTTACACAAACCTGCAGAATTATCCATATCACTCAACTTATGTATTCATGTTAAGAAGTGCTGATTCCTCCTGGAGTCAACAAGGGAAAAACACCTCAGGAGGGCAATCTGAAGCAGCCAGGTTAAAAGCTGAAGTATTCCCCTGCTTCAGCATGGTGGATCATATGCTGAAGAGACCACCATTTTTGCCAGTAGGATAGAACAAGGGGAAGGGTGAAGTGCCATACAAAGTACTGCCAGTGTGTTCTTACCCCAGTGCTATTAGTTTGAAAAGCCACAGCAAGGAAACAAGAACAAGATCCTGCCTAGCTTGGAATTCCTTAAAGAACAACTGGGAAGTCAAGCATCTGGAAGCACTTTAGGTTCGCAGGTATTAATAAGTGCACAAAGAAGATCATAAGCTAGAACAAAGCAAAATATTATGTTCTTCCTGAATTTGAAAAGAAATGTTTTTCTTTTTCAAACACTAATTTCCACACCACATAATTTGTACAGTCTGTAGGGATTCATATATTGCTGTAGCAGCACAAGTCAGCCATGAGCAGAAAGTAAGAAGGTATCAAGTATTTAAACTCATACGAGAAAACTCTTTGTAATGAAACATGCAAGTAAAAATTTTTATAATATTTTAGTTTTCTGTTTCATCTTCCTGCACTTTAGAGAATTCTGACAAATAAAAGGAAGGAAGGGAGGAAGGAAGGGAGGAAGGAAGGGAGGAAGGAAGGGAGGAAGGAAGGGAGGAAGGAAGGGAGGAAGGAAGGGAGAAAGAAAGGGAGAAAGAAAGGGAGAAAGAAAGGGAGGAAGGAAGGGAGGAAGGAAGGGAGAAAGAAAGGGAGAAAGAAAGGGAGAGAGAGAGAAAGAGAGAAAGAAAGAGCTTTTAGTGACTTATTGTCCATTCATAATAACATTACTAGAACTTCAGGTTTAAGAGAGATGGAGAGATTTGATTTTAAGGGGCCAATATATTTAATGAACAGGCACAGCAATAAAATGAGTTGTCAGGACAAGAGTCACTGCCATTTTAGCTCCAGGACTGCATCAAATGACTCAGACTTCTGCAGACACTGGAGGGAGGGAGCTATTCTATGTGGGAGCTTTGAATACCACACACAGGAGTAGGTTTTCTCCCCTTACCCTGAAGCTTGGTTTGGTGATGAAGTGCTTTGCTTGGCTTACCAATGCAGACACAATATCGCCCCGTCCTCTCTCTGAATCCATGTGGAAAGCTAGGACAGCAGAAGGTCAGGCCCAGCTGATCCAAGGACGTTTTGTTCACTGGTACTCAGAATAAATGGTACAAAAGCAAAACAACTTTCTCACCTGACGCTGCCTTCTGGATCTCCAGGGTTACGGATGTGGGAAGACACTGCATAAGCAAGCAGATTTCCTCGTACATCATCTTGCTGACGGGGATGCTGTTGATGGTGGTAATCTCATCTCCTACAGCCATCTTGCCCATTGATCCCTGATGTAAAGAGAGATTCAAGGAAATTATAAATACACATCAGAAGCCACAGGGGCAAAGATTGCAGGGAAGCAATTAATAGCTTATAAACAACATCCCCTATTTCATGTCACTGCAGAGCACAGGTAGCACTGCTGTCAGTTTGCCAGCACATAAATAAAGAACAGACTGTGTTTCTGCCAGGAGGAGAATTAAAGATCAATCTAAAACAGGAAGGTCAAAAGATCTGCTGGTTTCTCTGAGAAATGAGTGTCAGGATGGAGGACATAGCCCTCTTAGTTAAATGAAATGGGATGGATGATCCCTAGCTTCTTCAGGACTGGAACACTGTGTGTCATTTTTTAATTCCATGCATGAACTACTTCTCAGGTGGAACTCTCTTAAACCAGTAAACAGACATGAACTGAGCTAAAGGTAAAGGTTTGTTTCTAAATACTGCAAAATAAGTCTGTGAAAAAGGCAGGAACAAAACCCAAATCCCCAGATCTCACAGCCCTATTCAAACTGCTGTGGCAATATCCCCTTACTTTAGTGGCTGCTAATGAGATTAAAAATGCTACAGCCAGATTTGTACACCAGAGTATTATTCTTCTTTCTGCACTTCTGCATCTAGCAATTGCACAACCAGCATGAAGCACATATCCATACTGCTATGGGCATGTATGAGATGCAGAAGAACAATGTGTTACTGGTACTGCTGTAGCTCCTAGCAAACCTGGTCAGCACCTAAAGCCTCTTGTAATCCCTGTAATACGGGGACATGTATATATAAAATAGTAAAGCATAATATACGCTTGTTACCACCATCCTCTGCCACCAGGATTTATTTATTTTGTCTGTGCCTAGAGTTAGAAAATAAATACAAAAATTGTGTTCCCTCAAAATTGCAATTGCAAGAGGGGATGAGACCATCTGAGTGGATCTGCATCCTGCTTCTCTTAGTTTTGAATTAGCCTGGGTGCACTTCTGAATCAGAAATTTTATTTAGCAGCAGCTCCAGAATAACATGGGGTGAGACATTTTGCCCAGCAAGGACAAACACCTCAGCTGTGCTTAGTCTCAACAGACCACTTGTATAATAATAAATAAAAAAAATATTAATCATCCCCACAATGGGAAAGCACATCACTATAAAGCAGCTCAAATTACAAATTACCATTTCTGCTGGTCCACCTGGCCGCATCCCTGTAACAACAACCTTTAAGGGCATGGCTTGGATTTCCAAATCCAGGCCGAACGACTCGTGCTCATTGCGAACCAGAGTGACGACTTCAACCTGGCCCTGCCCGACCGCATCAGGTGCTTCACTCTTCTTGCTATGAGGGAGCATCCTGGCAACAGGCTTGTTGTAAGAGCCATGCTCCTCCGTCCTGTGTCTCTGAAGGCTTCGGCACTCAGTGCTCATCATGCTTTTCACTCTGGTGACTGCTCTGTGCTCAAGTTTTGGAGATCTCTTGGATTCAAGTTGTGCTTCCCGGAGCTCCCTCAAACTCAGGCTTCCAAGACGAACTTCAGGCACACTTGAGTAGTCAAACGCTATGATGGGGAAAAATGGAGATTCAATTTGCTCCAGTGTGCTGTCTGCAGACTCCACAGGGTTGCTGAAGACAGAGGAAGATGTCTCCATGCCACTGTATCTCGATGACTCACTGTCCTGGCTCTCATCATCGATTTCTACAGACGAAGTTGTAATGACAATGCCAGCATCCTCCTGGCTCTTGGCCCTCTGGCTTCTGTGCAAGTGGGAATTTTCATCGTCATCACTGGCGTCACCATCATAGAAAACAACCCTCCTCTGTCGGTGAAAGGGGCTGCGGGCAGATTTGGGGCTGTCGCTGAGGATGCCGGGTCGGACAGACTCCACGTGCTTGTTGTGATGGCCAGACGACCTCCCACTAGCTGGAGAAGCCAAACCATTTGCTTTTGTCACTCCTGCATCTCTTGCAGCTGGTGGGGGGGAAAAAAAGTTATACTTTAACTGTACTTACTTACTTTTTAACACCCTGCATCTCACTATAGCAGGATACACATGGTTCTGTTTGCAGAGGAAACTTAACTCTTCTTCACAAAGCAAAAAGCAGGCTTTTCATGTCCTCCCTCAAACTACCATAAACATCAAGAAGTCTGCAGACAGCACTACAATTTATGGGTAATTCCCGTAGTCAGTTCAGTGACATGCCTAGTTCTATTTTCAGTTTATTTCTAAATTATGACTATGACTCAAAGAAGAAAGGGATGCAAATTCAAATATGTATTTTAGTTTAAACAACAGATTTTCCGTTACGTTTTCCTTAAACCTAAGTTCAGGACTCCTGCTTTAGCTCACAGAGAGTAAAAATTTCTTTCTTGAACAAAGACTGAAGCACACAACAATCAGCTTCAAACTAGCAAGTAACAAACCCAAGAACCCTTTCCATGTTCTCCTTAGAAAGAAATGCATCTTACTTCGTAGGAAGTTATTTTGTTTTTTGGTGTCTAGTTAGAAATGTAAAAATGCTTTTAAATATTAAATAATTTCCAAAGAAAATAAGCTGTAGACAAAGAAATTACTTGAGAAACACAGGAAAGGGAGAACAAATACATCCTTTGAATTTGTGGTCAGGTGCACATCAGTAAGGACACACAAGGTTCTTTCAGTCAGCTACTATGGAAAGAAAGACACACATGCAAAATATCTGATGTAAACTTGCACATGTGTTTTTGCATAAGATTGACCCTCTCAAAGTTTCTGAGATGGCTATGAACGCTTTCCGTAAATGTAAAAAATAAGACGATCAGTCATTTGGAAAAAACCAAAACTCTGCAGTGCTGTAAATATAGTTTCATCCAAACCAATCAAAGTCACTTTCACATTATCAGAACATTATCCCCAGCACAGCTCTTCTGTTTAGGAACCCAGCACTCAGTGACTCTTCCCATCCTAGCCCAATGACCAGACACATTTGCATCACTTACTCAGGCTGCCAGGGAGAAGAGAGCCATCGTCCAACCAACTGTTCCTGTTCTTCTGACGGAGATGGTCTTCATCACACGAGCCAGGTACAGCATCAGAGAAGGGGAGATGGCTTGCACCATCGTGGGAGAAGTACTGGGAAAGCTCTGCCTCGGAGCTGACGGATCCCTGCTGAAGAGAAGTGACCCTGGTCACCAGCTGTCCTCGGTGCATAAAGCCCCTGTCTGCATGTGAGCACCACACAGACCACTCATACTGCTGTGTCAATAAAGGAAGTTTAAAGCCAGTTTTTAAAATAGAAGACTTGTCAGTATACTGGGAGCCAAACTGTTGAAATTGGATGCCTGAAACACCTCACATCAACACGTTTTTAACCAATACAATAAATAAAAAGGGATTCCAAATCCCACTGCTTTACGGGTGTGGTTCAGTGCAGAACAAGGGATGAAACTATTCACTTTTGCAGTTTCCTTTATATATGTTCTACACTGAGAGAAGGGAAGGCTTTGTACCTCCAGACACAGTATCTACAGCTTCCTTGGCTTTACCAGGAAAATCAGATTTTTCCACTGCAATGGCTTTATAAAGGGACTTAATCTCAGCCTTCTGCCCACAGGCTCAGGTGTCTCTTGCTAACTTCATCTGTGTCCCACAGAGCAGGGGTACTTTGGAGGTGGCAGGAGGTAGGACACCACAGCCTTCTCTGCCATGCTCTGCACATCACTCCCAAAGGCTACAATCACACAGACTAACAGGAGCTTGCTGCTATCACAATTTAAATGTGTGACACAAGAAACAAACCCTTTCATGGAGCCCATGTGACAGGGAAGGAGCATGCAGATTTGGTTTTGAACCCCTGACCAAGTCTGAACTTCAGTAAAAGCTGAATTTGAAGCAGGCTCTATTTTTATGGCATCTAATCCTTTTACCCGGCTTGCTGGCTCCAAGAAGCGTTTCATTGTCCAACTGAGGGGAGATGAGGTCTCTCCTTGTTTGGCCTTCACACTAGGAGATGGACTTTTTTGCACAGCTCCTGTTAAACACAGATTAGTTAGATAACAAAAATTAAAACTGTGGTCTATATAACCAAACAGGCTTCTCATTCATCTTCTGAGCTGGTGGCTGCTTTTAATCCCACTTTTTTATTATCTGAATTGCTCTCCTAAATCAAGATTTATTCAGCATTTCATAAGCTCTCCTTCAGATCAGATGGAACATTACCACCAAGACATGTTGCACCAGCCGGGCCCAGGGCAGTTCTGTGAGCAAGAGACGAGCAGGAGATGGTCTTCCTCACCTCTTGGAGCATGCTGCTGACTAGGGGTAACCTCAGAAGTCAAATTAGCAGCCACTGGCAAGATCAACCCCAAAGCATATCTTAGCTGACGCACATAAAAAGGGGATCATAACAAATCTAACATTTTTCTGAACATCACCTTACTGGTCACTCTGCCATTGCAAGTTTGAAGTGAAGCAAGAAGTTTGCTTTCATCTGCCAGACTTTAAGAACTGCTGGAGTTCAAACACATCACAGAGAAGCCAGAGTACATATTTTGACATGACTTTAAAGATCAAAATAGTGTTAAAACATATAGTGCAGTATGCAACACCTGGACTTTTTCCAATGGTCACAATTCTTTGTGGGATTTTTGGCCATTAAGGACAAGCATATATAGATGGAGTAGATCCTTCCTGTTCTTTCCTTACTGGAATATTGTGCTTCCCCTCATCTTTAAAAAAATTCAGAACAACGACCTCCTGACAACCCTACTTTCAGGTCATGGCAGCCTAGTGAAAGAAAGCGAGTTACATAAGCTGCAGAGCTGATCCATCTGAACTGGATGTTTGTGCTAGAATTTCTGCAGTGGACAGAGTGATTATACTTCCTACACTGTTCTGCTGTTTTGAGGGCTCTCAAAATATTAATGCTGGGCAATTTCAGAGCACACCCTTAAATGTTCCTGTATCTGTGAGAGAACACACACTAGAGAAGAGAACATGTTGCTACCTGTGACGTGAGAGGAGCTGGCATCCTTGCTCTCTCGGTGGGTAGTACGTGCAATTGCTTCATCCATCTCCTGCTCTGAAACCTGAAGTAGGTGGAAGACAAAGCTCAACAGGGTACAAGAAATTACAAGAGTGTTACCACTTATCACAAGTACGTGATTCATTTCACGTAAGCTACTATTTTTAAAGATGCAATAAAGACGACCTAGTTGAGGGCTCCTAAGTCCTTGTCCCCTGACTCAGACTCTCTTGATGCCATTTTCCTGCAAAAAACAGGAAGCAGAAGCCTGCTATCTGCATGAAGACTGCATCTAAGTGACACACAATATAAACAAATAAAACTTAAAGAAATCAAATGAAGCTATTACATCCTAGTTTTAACTCAATTAAAAGCTGTATATTGATTTGTTGAGAAAATATTACTTTAAAATAAACAAAGACTGCTTTGTGCAAGCATACATCAGAAACTTAAGCTATTCTACACAACCTACCGGAAGAATACCAGACTTCCCATAATATTAGCTGTCTTTTTAATTTTCATTTCTCCTTGCTTTTAAAAAGAAAACCTAAATCAGTAATTGGTAATTAATGTTTCTCTGGTTTAAGAACAAATACTGGTTTACCATATTTGCTAATTTAGCCCTTAATTACTGCCATACGTTTAATTCTTATTCCTGGAAAACATATGATTTTATACAGGAACAACTAGTTTGCAGGAATATATATTTAAGAACAGAAAGCAAATTAACTCTGTCAAAAATACCTTCTATTCACATTGCTTTACATGAATTAAAATTCAGCATAAATAGAGACTACAAACTTGAGTCTTCCTGAACCATGAAAACTTGACAGATTCTGAAGCAAACTCAGCAGTTTAAACACAGCACAAATGCCATATTCACTCAGAATAACAAGCAGACAGAAAATTTTGTGGTATTTCTTTTGGAAGTACATGAAAACACCAAAGCAAACATATTCAGCAGCAAAATGTACTGTGGATCTTTTGTGTTATAAAGTAAGAAATTAAGTATAAAAATGTTCAAAACAACATGAACCTTTGTAAAAACACATCTCTGTTTCCAGCCTGTGTCATGACCTTACAGCAAACCAAAAGTCTCTGGACTCCTGGGACCCAAGGAGTTCCTGCAGGACATGGACCAGATCCTTAGATTATGATCCATGGTCTTAACAGAAACCTTTTGGTAAAACAATCCCAAGAGTTAAAAGAGGTCCCAGGCACATTGCAGTACATTTTTAAAGTTAACAAAAAATCCACACTTCTGCAAAGCCAACTTTGATGTTTAGCATCCTTTATGGATCAGGCAGTTCAAAATGGAAAGGGACAAGCTAATTCCTAACTCCAGTCTGCATACTAGGGTATAAAATAAAATAAAATAAAATAAAATAAAATAAAATAAAATAAAATAAAATAAAATAAAATAAAATAAAATAAAATAAAATAAAATAAAATAAAATAAAATAAAATAAAATAAAATAAAATAAAATAAAATAAAATAAAATAAAATAAAATAAAATACCCACTTAAATGTCGATCCCTCAGTGTTTTCAGAAAACGGGTGACAGTAACATAACAATAAAAGTGGGTTCCCATATGGACACTCCTCCAGAGATCCAGCTATGAGAGATTATGGATTCAATACTGCCAGGATTATGGATTCAGTACTGGAAAAATGCTTTAGGGTCTCTCCAGCTCAACTTTTAGCTTTTCATACATTTCTTGGCAAAGGATTTGTTGTCATCTTAAATATCACTTATGGAAAACTGTAATAGGAGCCACTTAATAGTTTCCCTCTGTTACTGACTAATACCAAGCAATTAGCTTAACTCAGTTCATCCTTTCAGCAGACACCAGCCTAGGTCACTCACCAACTTTCAAGACCCCACCACAGCGAAAAGAGGGACAGATGAGAAAGGGCAGGCTCCACAGCACAGCATTTTTATTTCATGCTTCTTACAGATGCTCCAAAAAGTCTGTATGCCTTAATAATGCACTTACATTGAACCATTGTTTTGGTTCAGCACAGCACACAGACTCACCAGAAATACTGTTATCCTAGGCTATAAGCCCAATTCCTAGCCTTGCCGTGCTTACCTTTAATAGAACCACAGCCTTTCTTTCTACCAGCACAAGGCCTTCCAGCAAAGATAATAAACTCTGGCAAGTAGGCCCCTATTTGTCGACTGTATATTTGATTTAGCAGAAAATACACTATTAATTACAAAATAAGAAATCTGAGTTTTCCTAGATATGGCTTTATTAAGGCCTCCATTTGTAGTTATGAGTTCAAAAGTCAGAGCTTTCTTGACCCACTAATGCAAATATTTTTACAGCTTCATTCCTGTTTAAACAGGAAGGTTTCATACACTCATGAAATTCTTTGATACTGAAATAAAAGAAGCTGTTATTCCCTATAGCTTGCCTAATATGCTTTCATCTTCTGTCATCAATTTTTAAAAAATGCTTGAGAACACTTACTTTGTAAATACGGCCTTATTTCCAAATTGACCTTGCATGGATTCAGTAGCAGTGCACTCCATATTCTCACGTTTTAAATCCTGAAGGAAAACTTTGATCTTTGGATAGATTTTACTTTATTATAGTTGATCAATTCAAGCTGTTGATACATATATTCCTGGCCCTAAATTATATTCTACTCAAAGACAAAGTAACTGCAAAATAGCTTTTAAGAGGAAGAGGTCTTGTGCTGTATTTGGGTTGCTACTTCATCCAAGTACCAAGAAAGATGGGAACACTTCATTCAAGCAGTTCCAGGAAAATGCAATTGATCAGTGGGTGACTAAGTGAAAAGCAGAAGGGACAGTCCAGCATTGCTATAACTAAGGAAACTGGGAAGCATCATTACAATCCTGACATCTTGCACAATACATGCCACAGCGAGAAAATGCCATTTTCCTGCATTTTCTGTTCTTCCGATATCAAGACTCAAATTACACTGCCAGATGAAAACAACTCAGATACACTCACTCATTTTCTCCTCACCTTTGGGTTAGGATGACGACTAATGATTAGGCTGACCGGGCCTGGTCCACACTCACTCAGGATTGCGTAGGCTTCGCTTAATGCTGCGTGACGCAGGCTCACGGAATCCGCCTCCAGAATCTGGTCACCCCGGCTGTACAGAGACACAAAGCCACCTAATCACAATCACCTTCCACGCAAAAAAACTGTGCTTTCAACTGATGGCCAAGATTTTTCAAAGACATAAGTGTTCTGGAAAAGACGTGACTTTCAAAGAAGGTGCTGCTCCCAGTGATGTGAATGGTTTAAGCACTCTTGAGCTCACGAGGGAGGCTCAGAGATCCCTTCTGCACTTGCTCTCAGCACAAAAATCTCTATTAAATCATCCAAGAAAACTGTCTGCATTCGGACCAGGGTGAAAGCAACCTTCAGTTCCAGTTTGCATTCAGGTATTTATTGGGCACAGAAGAGGAAAAATGAGGTTCAGATGGGCTGTTTCTTCACACCGTATTGAATTACTTAGCAGCAACACTGATAAGAAATTCATGATTTAGATATGAGTTTATGAAATGACACCAGAAAAAAATTGAGCTTGGTAAGCCTGTATATGCTAAAAATTAACATATAGAACCCATTAAAAAGGAAAAAGAAAAAACATAACAAAACTGTCCTGAAAGGAAAACACACCGTGTGATTTAAAAAGACATGTACTGATACAACAAGGGAGTATGGCTTTAAACTGAAAGAGTGCAGGATTAAATCAGGTATTAGGAAGAAATTCTTTACTGTCAGGGTGGTGAGGCATTGTAACACGCTGCCCAGAGAAGCTCTGGAAGTGCTTGAGACCACGATGGATGGAGCTTTGAGTAACCTGACCTAGCGGAAGGTTCCCTGCCCATGGCAGGGAGTTTGAAACAAGATAATCTTTAACATCTCTTCCAATCCAAACCATTCCATGATTCTATGATTGTTTAGTTCTGTTTTCTCAGTTTTGTAACTCTTGCTTATGGTGCTCAGACATCTGGAACTATTCAAAAGAAAATATCATCAACTAGGGATATCATTAAAGCATTCTCCATAATTCCTGAAACATTTGCTTTGAATAGACACTCTCAAAGAATCTACTACTGCTGGCTTATGTTGGGCTACTTGTGACAATCAAGTACTGCATTTACACTATGAGTACACAAACCAAAGGCAAAATAAATTGCCATTCAGTAACCTGCAGTTCTGGTAAAGGCTCAGGAAAGTGAAGGGTGACCTACCAGTTGTGCAGTCATCCCACTGCTCTGCCCACCCTTTAGACTTGCACAAATGGAGTCACTTACACAGCCACATGACAGAGAGGGAGCTCAGATACAGAGGAACTGGATTGAAATTTCCCCTGGCATTGCAAAGCCAACATTTGATTAACGACGTTTTCCAAAAATCAAAACCATCCTGTAAGTCTTGGCCTATGAAGCCATAAATTGCTGATGGGACAACAGAAGCAACATCTCAAAGAAGCAAGCTAAAAATCTGGGAAGCATGCCTGGATATAATCAATCACGTAAACCTAATAAACAATACAGCTGTAACATACAGACATAACCAGCACTACAATGTTTTCCAAAGGGGCCTGTAAGAAAACAAGTTATCATTAAATGCTGTCTCCTGTAGACATTTCTATATGATAGGAACTTTCAAGGGTTTTGGCAGCAGTGCCACCATAAAATTATCTTCTTCCCTTATTCCAAGAAATCAAATTTCTATGGCAGTTTTCCTGGTGAGCCAGGAAACAGAAGGCACTCTCTAGCCCTGTAAAAGCAAGGCATTTGCTCAGCCTGTCTGCACCAGTGCTCGCACAACATGCTCAAAGTGGGTCACACAGTCCCAGCACCTCTTCAGCACAGTCTCTCCTCTGGAGCCATGCTGCCAGCACCCACTAGCATTTATGGAGGAATGCAGAAACTGGCAAGGTTTCTTCCAATGGTTTTCAGAAATGAAGCCTCCATGAGAGGAAAAGCAAGAAGGTTTCTGTCTCTTAATCCAATATAAGGCCCAAGGGAACCCTGGGAATGATTGTTTCCTAAAGACATCCCAACTCCATGACAGTGAGTAGGGCTGGTCAGCCTGCAGCAATCCTGCCAGACAGAGTAAGGGCAGAAAAACACTGCTGCAGGCACAGGCAGCTGCAGGAACATCTACCCCAGCTCTTTTTAGGAGAGTTTCAGGTGACTGAGCTTTTAGCAGAGCTCTGCAAATTTCTTCTCAGTCTGGGGTCTCTGCCTGCAGCTCTCACAAAAAAGAATGACACTGCACTTCTTGCTGCTCCCCTTTTTCAAAGGGTGCTATTAGGCTCAGCTTTCTGTAGAGAAAATGAAAAAAAAAAAAAACAACCAAACAACACAGACCTTAATGATCATGCTGTTTCCAGAACACAGAATAATGTTTTCTGGGTATTTAATACTATTTTGGAATGTCTTTACTTAAAGGTTTTATTTTAGGTGAACTCTTTCTTCCCTGCTACATCAACCAATTGGTGAAAACAAAGTCTCAATTGATTTTATTGGAAAACCACTCCAGCATATTTCTGCTTTAACCAACCTTAATCTGCCATCCATTTTAGCCACTGATCCTGGGGCCAGGCTGTGAATGTATATCCCGGGAGAACTGTTTTCCAGCGTGAGACAACAAGCACCAATGCCGAGCCCAACCCCTGGCTCTGTGAAAAACAAGTACAAAGAAATGTGGCAGATTGTAATCGCACAGGACACACAAGTGTTTGTGTTCCCACGTCCCATCTGAGTTCAGAACTCATGTTATTGTTTCAGGGCTGGCCTTAGGTGCAGTCAGTCAGGAAACTAAGACCAACAAGTGGAAATCAGGATAGAAAATAGCTGATTCTGACTGTTTTCTGAGATTCATCAATCTTAGAAAATACTCTGTGTGCCATGGGAACCTCCTGGAAATGTTGCGCAAGGTCTGATCTGGTCCAAGGCACAAAGGAGCAGGGGCAGCAATCCAATCAAGATGTCACTTAAAATTACTGCAGAAAACACGAGCACAGAAGATGCTGACACTTGTACCATTCTCTTTTGTTAAGTATCTGTATGGCATTCCTCAGCAAAGAAGCACAAAGGAAGGTGAGGAATTATCTCTGGTTCAGTGGTCACCTCTGTCCACTTTCACCTTTGCTTTACTTCAGGTAACAATATGCCTGCTGTAGGGATTACTGGACATCTTACATTCTCTCTCAAATTTTTGAATCCAATCTTTAAAATCATTATATTATAAGTCTTAAATACAGGCTATTTGTATAGCACATATAACGTATGCTTTAAGTTTATGATGAGCAATTATTAATAATGAGAGCAACTCTCATGGAGGAGTTCAAACAGGTAATCTGGGAACTTTTCAACAGTGCAGCTTTGCCTTCCCTGGAGATGCCCTTTAAGAGAAGGGCACATGTAAAATGATTTACATTTAGCCTGGTATCTCACAGCCTCCCTGTTTCAGCAGCACAGACACTGACTGCTACCCATAAGAGGCTTCTGATTCTGGAGCAGCAAAATGCAGAAAGGGGAACTCTCCAGCAATTTTTGCATTAGAGGGTGCTTTCCCACCCAGTGGTTCAAGGTCAAATGGGCACACGTGGGTGCACCAGACATAAGAGTCTCTAACCTACTCCCAGAATCTCCCTGGAGAAACAGAGATTTGTTCTCCCAGGCCATTTCAATGGACCCTCACCTTTATTGAGTGTCACATCCATGACGATCCTGTCCTTGGGGCCAGGTCCTTTGCGGCTGGAGGAGGAGGAGGAGGAGCCATCGGGCTCCTCGAGGCCAGGGACGGGCACGCTGCCGCTGGCGCTGGGCGAGCTGGAGCGGCTCAGCAGGGTGGGGGTCACGCAGGGAGTGAGGCTGGGGCTGCGCAGCCGTGTGCGCACCGTCAGTGTCACCACACCCTTCTTGAGTTGCTGCAGAGACAGCACAGAACCGCCCTGAGCTGACCAACCTTTGTCACTGCACCCGCACGGGGTAACTCGGGGCAGTGCAAGAGTATCGAGATGAGGGTAGGAGGCGGCAATGAGTGAAGAAGAAGCGCGAATCTCTCAGCGCTACTGTGTTACCTTAAACCTCTGGATGGCTTCCTGATGGGTCAATCCTTGCAGAGACTCTCCATTAACTTCCAGGATTTCATCCCCTGGTAAGTAGATACAAAAAATGAGGTCAGCAGTATAGAGACTATAAAGATTTAAAACATCTTTCCTGAACACGAGGTGATCCACTACTTACTAGGATTTCAGTTAACTGTTCAATAAAAAGTCTTTTATTGTTATCTATTTTCACTTGTACTAATGTCTCTACAAGTTACTAGTGATGAATTACCAAAGTAAAAACTGTTCTTCAGTAGAGATCCTTAACTTGGCATTCCCATTCTCACAAACAAGCTGAAAATGCTATGGATTTTACCTGAAGTCTGAAAATTACTATGACATGAAGTCCAAAGGTACTGTAAAACTGCCTTTCTTTTTTAAGCATTAACAGGAGAAATGAAGAACTAAGTGAAAACACTATAGCACGTCACTTCAAAGTCTGTTCAGAGAAAACAAACCTTGCATCCACATGCAGAAAGCAAATGTGCTCCCTTACTAAATGCCTGCAGACAGAGAAGCGTGTAGTAGCCCACACGCTGTGACAACAAATGTCTTTTTCACCTCAAGGAACATGTCCTGTCAGATTTCCACCAGCTTCCAGACTCTGGGTCTTACTACTTACACCCAGCTGTGCTTTCTACCTTCATTTTATTAAAAGGAGGGTCAGCATGATCCAGATCCACTTCTTGCAATTTTACTTGTGCAAAATTACATGGGGCAATATCATCAGCTAAGTCTACCCCTCCTCTCTTTTCCTAGCTTCAGTAAAAAAAAAAAAAAAAAAAAGAAGAGTTTGCAAGCTATGAATAGCCTGCAAATGATTGCTGGGTTTATGCTGGGTTTATGGGACAGCTGCTACTTATTGGCTTCCCACAGCAAGTGCACAACCTATGAGGCAGGGATGAGAGCTTCCCTCTGGTAGCAAGTGTGAGAGTTGGCACCAAAAGCAGCCTCAAATACAACAAATGTGATAAGACAGAAAGAGGGGAATGATGATATGAGGAGAGAAGTAACATAGGAGCAGCTTGAAAGAAGTAACACAGAAGCAGCTTTCCATGGAAGCAAAGTAACACAACCCTTGCAGAAGGATTGCAAACCACCACTCTAAACTCATGGTCACTTTGTATTTTCAACACTAAGAGTCTGTCTCTCTGACACACCACTCAGACCACCGTGCAGCACACAGAGAAGGCTATATGCATTCAGCTCAGACACCAAGATTGGAAAAGCAGTAATAAAATATGGCTACAGCTCCTTCTCTAACCAGGATGATGCCAATCTCATTCTTTTTTTTATTTCTTCTGGTTATGATTCTCATCCTGTCAAAATCATACCAGGAGGCTTAGAGAGTACAAGGGCTCAAAAGAGCCTCTCCCAGACATGTCCCTATATATAACCCCTTCTCAGACCAGCATCTTTAAGCCAATGTTGTTGGTTATCTATATTTTCCTGCTGTCACTGACCCTCTCCAACTGAAGAATTGCAGCTTGCTGTTTGGGCAAACAAAGTTCATAAAAGAGAAAGGGGGAAACAAAGTGGCCACCACTGTTCTGTAGTTCACCCTTCTCAATAGAAATACAGTCAAGTTAATTGCTATGAATGATCTTCCACATGATGAACAAACAGGGCATTTTCCATTTTCCATAGTTTCTTGCTGCTGGCTACGTGCCTAAACATAGTTGTACTTGAATTTTCCTCCTGGACTGAAATAATATCTCACTGTGGCCCTTTATGTGAAGTTGGATTCTCCCTACCATACCTTCTTTAAGCCTTCCATCAGCAGCCGCTGCTCCATTTGGGAATATAGTCTTCACAAAAATCCCCATGCGTCCACGAGCAGAATCCTGACCTCCCACAATGCTGAATCCAAGACCCTACAGAAAAGAGAGGAGAAGACACACAGCTGGCACCTTACTCTATTATTATCTGTGTGAGAAAGACTGCCAGCAACGTACAAGACAAGGGAAAGATGAAAACCTAAAACTTTCCAATGAATTGCACCACTGCCAACTTACTGTCCTTCTATATCCTCATTTACTTTCACTCTATTATCAACACACTCATCAGTCCAAAAAACAGCAGCTGGCACCCTAAGCTGATAGAGCAAAAATTCTGAGATTATTTTGGGGTTTTTCAAAACACTGTGTCCGTAGCTTTCCCATTTTAAAAACAGTAACACATTCGTTTTAAATTAACAGACAGTCAATTCCTACCCCTGAGATCTATATCCAGGATTAACTACAGGTTTCTCTTATGTCACAGATCCTACATTTCCTCAGGAAGAAAAAAAGCATGACATAAGGTCAGTGCTACAATGTCAGGAATGTAGCTGAAAGGAGAATGGCATGTGGGAGCTACCACTCACATGTACATTTTTAATTATTCTGGAGACATATATCACGTTGTATTTAAATAAATCTAGATCAATAGATTCCCGAGGGCTCCATCCATTAGCTCTTACCCCTGCAGTACCCCTGCAGCCTATGGGACTATCTTGCAAAGCTGACCTGAGAACTGATGAACACAGAATGAACCTCTCCCCCTTCTGCTGAGTTATTTCCCAGACAAATCACTTCCTCGATCCACAACCCTTTCCCATATTTCCCCTCTTGTCACCGCTGTTCATGTATTTTACAGAATAAAGAGAAAAGTCATCAACCAGGTGGACAAGGGATGTCGAGAACTGTTGTGCTTTAGTGATCTGAAGCCAGGGACATCCTTATTGCCTTGGGCAGTGCTCTCCAGCTGAGGGATGCTGCCAGGACAAGCACTGAGTTTACCGTCCAATACAACAATCAGATCTTTTGTTTCACTGCGTGAATACAGAGCAGGCCACCACAGTTATAAGCTTCTAGTAATTTGATAAGACACTACTGATTTCTGGAAAGGAAGAAACTTGGCTCCCTTGTTCAAAACAAAATAATTCCACTAACTGTTCAACCCTGTGCAGCTATCAGCTGCAAATCAACCTATAAAAAGCAGGAGGCTCCTGGCACTTCCACGCCTGGACACAGGAGGTCTCCCCACGGCTCAGGGGTGGGTTGGGAGAAATATGTCTGCAAAGTACAGCAGGTCCCACACTAGCCCACCCTTCCAGACAAGCACTGCCACTCCACAGCAGGAAACCATCCCTTGCAGACCTACCTATGGATGAAAACCTAACGGCAAACACTTGGCTCCCTGCCACCAACACCACAACCCTGTGGAGAAATGTTCCAAGTCCCAGGTCTGCACAGGGATAATAAAGTGAGCACTATTGCACAAATTGTACAAAGTGCAATCCCTAACAAAGGAGATCACCTAAGAGGTGGGTGGAGGGCGCACAAAATGGCAGCTGCTTTAGGTGGTTCATGATCATTAAGGTCTGCATTCTCCCAGCTGCTTCCTAACACCTTGGAGCTAAACGCAGAAAGGCAAGAGGACGTAGCTTACCCCAGGGAGAGAAAGACTTTAATTTCACGAGGAAAACAGAGTCAAAAAATAAGTACATGAAAACTGAAGAAATATTTACTCATCATAAAAGACTCACAAAGCAACTGTGAGCCGGTCTACCCATAGAAGTAATTATTTGTAACTCTTCGCAACTCTTCGCTAAGCATAAAGCACAACAAGGAATTAGTTTTGCATTTGAGCTTGAAAGTCAAAACAAGTCTTCTTAGTCCAAAACAAATATATGTGATGACTTTAAAGACTATTCCACAAAAGGACATGCTTATTTTTAGCATATTTAAATGACAGCTCCAATACTAGTGTGGATTTGATTAGGGAAAACAATACCTAGGTTAATGCTTATCTATTTTTTCTTAGCATTCAGCCAGCTGGTGTCTAGCAAGTGTGTAAACACATTACTGGTGGGGAGAGAAGAGGACTTTTTGACCCATGGAATTCAGTGCTCTTGGAGAAGCAATCAGCCAGTAACCTGTCTTCAGGTTTAGTGCTTAATTTGCAGTAATTTATTTTTTTCAAAATGCATCCAGATTCACAGAGGGAAAATATGCTTGCCCATAAATATACATGCGAATAGGTGCTGTTCTGTAGCTGCATTGACTTTGCATAAACATACATATTTAGAGATTCATTATAAATATTTGATATCTCAGGAACAGTGAGATGCACCAAACCAAAATGAAAGCCCTCCTTTGTCAAGTGGACAACACGAACATCACATCCCCTGTACTCTGCAGGTGTAACTTTGGCATTTACATTTGGAAATGGTATTTGTTTATCACAAGCACTATTACCAGCTACCTTGAGAGCAGCTGTAAGTACAGGAGATACCTCTTAAATGCCAGCTCTTGCTACAAGTGAGAAACATGCAGAAATCCTCACCTTGCCTTGCCCTTTCATCAGGACAATGTTGGAAATGATGGACGGCTGGGTAAGTCTCCATGGAGATTCCACTTGGGCCGCACTGAAGGAACGTGTAGATTTCTTCACGATATGGTAGTCCTAACATCAACAAACAAGGATAATTGCTCTGATTGCTTGGCACAGATACTGGGGATGTCAAACTGGGAAAATTGCATGTGTCGGGGAAGAGGGATGCAGTATCTTAGAGATATTCAGAGAAATGTGCAAGGGATGAAACCCCAGCTCACTACAATCAAAGTGAATCTTGCCACAGTAATTTTCCCACATTTCACACAGTATAATAATTTTGAAATATATCAGTCACAATTTAAATTAAAAGGATTAAAGATAACCTCATGATATACTCAAGTCCTTACTTGTTAAAAAAAGGAAAGGAAAAGGACGTCATTTTAAAATAATTAAAATAAAGTGTGTTAGGATTTTTTTTAATTAAAGTCCTCTAATCTCTAGAACTGCAACTCCTAAGATGAACAGTCTCAGGATCTTGTGGCCACAAGCAAGCAGTAGTCTCCTTCACAACACTCAAAGAAGTTCTCCACAAGTGGCCAACACATCCCATTTTGGTGTCCAGGCCTGGTTTCAGTCCCATGACTTACCTGAGTGATCCTGTTTCACGGCCATTTCTATGAGCTCCAGGCAGAAGCCATAGGACCAAGCACAGTGAGGTGCTCACAGCCAGCTCTGCCTTCCCACTCACCTGTCTGGCTCCTGCTGACTCCAGCTGCTGGGGCAGAGAATGCTTTCTTCCACCCCGGGAATATTTCACCGCTATTTCATAATTTGATTCACCATTTTCCACTGTCAGCTCATCGTCTTCTCCCACAGACTCCAAGCGGGATCCAGCACCTAAGAAAAACCACAGAAACACATCCTGCAAACATCTGAGAGCTGCTTCAGCCTCTCTCATCAGCAGGCAATAACCACCTCCTGCAAATCCCAAATTAAAGTGCCTTAAAACAATACTACATAGTTCCCAGTCAGGCAGTTAGAAAGCAGTTTTGATCACACTCAACCAAGAGCTTTTCCTGCTGTCATAGGTTTTCTGCAATCTTCCAGTGATACTGAACTCGTGGTATTAAGGAAAAGCAGAACATAATTGAGTCAGTAGCTCAGGGACAGGAAAGAAATTCATCTGTTCACACCCAATGGCACTTGCCAGTGCACTAAGCTCTCAAGCTTCATGTATTTAAAATTAAAACACCTGACACTGCAGCAGTATAAATTTCTGGAGGTGTCATGTCACTTTGAGGGAATTTTTTCTGGAATGGAAAAAGCAAAAATCTTCCCAAAAATGCTATTTTCTTTCCTTTTGGCAACAGTTCTAGTTGTATTAAAGAGAGGAGTGCAGAGTTCACGTAAGAAACAGAATTATTTGTCTTGAAGGACATGCTGTAATTAGCCACAGAGTATCCTACTCCTCACACCAGGGCTCCTCCAATTCTCATTTTCTCCAAGGTCCCTGCAGAATCCCCAGTCACAGCAGTTCCTGCACATTTATCCTTGTCATTTCCACACTGCACAGGGAAGGGCCATTAACCCCTATTTTACAGATGAAAACCCAAGACACACACCAAATTTGCACAAGCTGGATTTCATGGAGAACTTAAGATTACTTTAAACCAGCACTGTGTTGGACCTGCCACAGAGAGCAACAGCTCTGATTTCCTTTCATCCTCACTGTCTGTACCCCAGGAACAAGGAGTCATGCCTGAGGTAGATGCACTGAAAATTTGCCCCCAGAAGAGTCCCAAACACATTTTCTGCCACCTCCTCCCTGCCTGGAGGCTGTGTGAGCATTGCTGCCAGTGCCAGGAGGGATAGAGCACTGAGCTGGGGCAGGTGCTTTTTTTCACACAGCATGAAAGCAATTCTGCCGATGCATCCATAGGCAGAATTCGTATCCACTGTCCAGAGCACAATTTTAACCTACTCCCCGCTTTGGGATCTGAAAGTAGGATCTCTGCTTTTCAACTCCCCTTCCCCCGGCACACAGGCTGCTGCTGCTGCACACAGACAGGATTGCAATCTTGGCAGGACCAGCATCCTGGCATTCTTTGATTCCCTGGCACCTACAACTAACCATTTCCCATCACTTCTCCCTCTCTTCAGGAGAACATTTGTAATTCTGTGTTTTCTGCCCATCTCCAAATGCATTTTCCTTTCTCATGCTGCAGTCCAGGCTGGCAGATGCTCTAGGCTCACTCACTCACAGTCCAAAGGCATCAGAACTCATGGCAACAGGGTCTGGATCCCCAGTAAGCCACCAACTCACAGCCTCAGGGGCTGCAGGCAGAGGAGCACCATGGAGTATGTTAAAAATACCTTAGTAATTGGAAATCAGGGTGAACACAGGAAGGAGGGAGCCTCAGAAAGCGTTAGGGTTGAGAACATGATCAAGCTCTGCATACATGTTACTGTTAAGACTTGGGGACAAGCAACAGAAAATCTGGGGATTAATCATCATAATGGGCATTTTGATCAGAGCACACTGAAATATACAGACAATGCAAATAGTCAAAAAAAAAAAAGAAGAGAAAGAAACAAACAAAAAAGAAAGACATTTCTAAAGTTTTGCGTAATATTTCTGTTCTGACAATAGTTCAGCTCAGGAGGCTGAATTTGACTATCTTATAGATGGGATTTTCCTTCCAAATTAAACTAATATGATTTCAAAGAAATTTTATCTCACTTTTAGAGAGTTAAAATAAACATACTACATAAAAAATCTACAGTTACTATCTTCTATCAGTCCAGCTTTACCTTGAGATCGACTTCTGTATTTCAGTATGCCACTTGCCAGGGTTGAACTCTGATTGTTTCCTTTGGATACTTCTGCACAAGCTGGATCTTGAGACTTCTCAGCTTCCATCACCTAAAAGAAATTTTTTTTAAAATATTGTAAATTAGAGATGTTGATGACATTTTTCTCATTATCATTATGGGACAGAACATTCCATTGCATATCATCTTTGTTTCCAAAACATGTCATTATATTAACTCAGCATACATTTTCTCTAATTTTTAGCAATGCCTTTGGATGTTATGGTCAGGCATCCTCTGCAAGACACCACTCTAATGCCCCCAAAATGCATCCAGAACTCTGTGGCACCTTGCTCAGGTGCTTCTGCATGTATTGGAACAAAATTCTAGCTTTTATTCCCATTTGTGCTGCTCTGCAGGCTTCCAGAGACATCACATCTTTACAGAGAAAACCACTTTAAAAAAGCGTTATTTTACTGTTAGTGTCTGCTGAGCACCAATGCAAAGCTTCGCGATGAAAAGCTTATTTAACAGGAAGTTAAGAATCTTAAAAAGCCTGGAAATGTGCGATTAAAGTTTACAGGTGGAATCACAACCCCATCACCCTGAGTAAATGCACCAGGACAGGAGGAGTCTGTTTACCGACGGTGTTTGCCCGGACGCCAAGTAACAAGGTAAGCAGCACGGCCACATGTCCTCTGCCTCCTGCTCTCCTGTGCTCAGGGGCAAGCAGAGCTGCCCGTGGGCAGGCTCTGCCCAGCCCCTGCATTTTGGAAGGTGCTGGTGAACTGCTGGAAGTCAGTTTTAAAAAAACCCCACCCAAGTAACCAAACACTTTCCTGTAAAAATAATTTCTGCTTCTACTATTCAATCTTAAAAACGTCAGTCTTTCCCACAGCCTGCCTCCCATCCCCCAGTCCCTCTTATACCCAAGCCAACAAAGCCAGAGTTTATCTTTTGTGCGAAGTCTAGACTTCGTGATTTTAGTTTGAACAGTAGAAACTTCAGGAAAACATAAAACTGGCAGAAACAGGAAGCTGGAATGGAAACTGCTTTTTATTCCTTCCCTTTCAACATGAACAGCTACACTTAATTTACCCATAGTTTGTACATCCTAGCTAGTAGTTGCTGATTCTTCAAGGCATTGCAGCAACTACTTTAGAGTCCATTTCTAGCATCAAATGCTTTGCAGCTCACAGCTCCATATAAACCATCTGATTCATTAATCAGTCTGAAAAACAACAGCACTTGTGATTTGGTCACCCTGATAAGGGTCTCATTCCAGAAAATATGTAAGTCATCAACTTTAAAACCTCACCTAAGAAACCAAAAGCATTAGACCACAGCTGAAGTATCATAACCTCTCCTTCCAAGAGATTTCTGGGATACCCAGAAGACAGCAGAAGCACATGGAAATAAGACAGGACCTCATGGATCTCACAAAGCTACATTGAAACTTAACATAAAAGTGGGAACTTTCTTTATGAAGTGAGGATGCCTCCCCCGTAGAAGGATAGAAACCATTTGCACAGACACAAAAATAACATGGTAGTCTCACAGGTGTACAAACCATTTGGCACACAGGGCCATTGCTAACTCTGTGGTGGGGAAATACGTAAAGCACAGAGATGAAGAAAAACAAGGCTAATATCTCCCCAAGGCAGCCTGTTTTGCTGGCTTGCTGTTTAACTATCTGAACAGACAGTGACGGGTCCAATCTGACTTTTCCAGAGCTGAGCACAACACAAGAATCAAGTCTGGAGCTGTAGAGCTGTTTGGTTTCTGCAGTCTGCACGGATATGGGCAGTTGTACCTGATAAGACCACACAGCTCCCAGCCCAAAGCTGGACCACTTCCTCCAGCGCAGAAGAAGAGAGAAAAAATTACTTAGTTTGGAGTATTGTACAAAGAGATGCTGAAATAATCTCTGCCAGGGCCAGTTTCCACCCTGAGCCTGGGCATCAGTGCATCTTATTCAGTGCATCTTATGCCTCTAATACATGGGGTTTGAGTTTGGTTTGTTGCTGATACATTGGGTTTTTTGCTGATTTTTATTTTGATTGTGCCACAAGAGAAAAGCGCCAATGCATTCTGCAACCACATACATTTTCATCTAGTAGAGTGGAAAGAAAAACAGGACACGATTGCCACTTATATTAACACTGTGAACCCCAAGCTAACTTTCCCTCATGGCAATTCTGGAGCCTGTGAGCCTACAGATACCAAACCCCCAAACCCCATGTATGATCCACAAAAGGTCACATGTGTGCAAATACCAATGCTAGGGAAAACCTCAAGACATCCTCAATAGCTTCCTGAAATTATAGTTTATCCAAATAGTCTTCAGACTACAATTAGGAAGTAAAAACATTTAAAGTATGTGTCATTAAAAACATTAAAATTATCTGTGTTTTTTTTTTGTTTTATTTTAGCAGAAGTATTTTTCTGACACTAATTATAAACATAGGGGAAGACACACCAGCATTTTCAATGAAGTGGATATTCTTTAAGTTGTTCAGCTTGCCTAATAAACCACCAGGAGTTTTATCCTATTCAGAAAACACTTAGAAATCCCATCTACAAAGCTTGCAAGAACTCCCCAAAGGCGTGTTGTGTGTAATCTTTGGCTCTCTCATAACCTAGACATGAAGAAAAACCCAGCTCCACCTTATCCTTCTGGCCACGAACATATCGCTTTACTGCCTTGAGGTGGCTGCCCAGATTTAACCATGCCATTTTAATTTTCCTCACTTTCAAGGAAATGAAGCTTATTATTTCAGTCCTGTAGGTCTCTTATTAAACTAAACCAATAAATCCCTCCCAATGCCATCCCAGCATTAAGGACAAGGGGAGCTTTAACACGCACAGTGGTTTGAAGGGAGATCTAAAAATAGAGCCCATTTTGCCAGTTCATTAAGTAGCTCTGGGATCAAGTGACGGTGACATCTCAATTGATTTCAAAGGAAACGGCACTATCAGGGACACACGGTCCTGGCACTGCACCAGAACGAACAACTGCCCTCAGAGTCCTCACCTCGGCAAAGCTCCAGCGTGACCAGGCTCTTAATTAGGCGAGATGAGGAGCAGGATTATGACAGTCTGCACTGTTTAACCGCAAGCAGCTTGGCAATCCCTTGCCGATCAACAAAAACAAGACGGCACACAGAGGTTGATACAATTTAATAAGCAAACTGCTTTTCTGCTGCCCTTGCAGAGCTCCTCAGCTGCTGCCTTTCCCATCAATGAGCGCACTCGGCTCCCCACGGCACAGCCCGGCTGGCTCTGCTGAGAAGTGCTAGCAGCATGCAGACCAGTTTATCCTGGTGGTTTGGGAATGAAGCAGCAAGAACCAGGTTGAGAAGTCTGCAGCATAAAAAATTCTGTCCTACCTGCACTGGCAAAGCACGTTCACCAGCAAGACTACCACCCTTCTTCAGAACAGCCATGTCAAAGAGGAATGGCTGTGCACCAACACAACCTTCATGGGAAGATTCCACATCTTCTTTGGTCCCATTCACACTGTGTCCTGGTCTCCAGCCATGACAATTTTTTCCTTAAACAGCACTACCCCAAACATTAAACCATGAATTGTCCCAACACCACTGTCTGTGGGGCAGCCATCAGGAGCAACCCAACTAGGAGCCAGCAGAGACTCTTCAGAACAATGCCCCGAACATCGAGTACAAACCTTCACCTATTTCCTGCACGAAGTTTTTCTTCCTAGTCCCTTGACACAAGCTGATGCTTTAAAGCCTTTAACCTTTCAAAAAAACTTTCATGATTTTTTTCCCCATAAACTGGTATAATTCTAGCTGTTTCAGTTATTTGTGCAATTACTTATTGCTTTATGGGGCACAGCATGCTTTAAGCCTTAAATGTATCTGCCAGGCAGGGAACTCCACATGCCCCTTTGCCTTGTACAGAAAGTAAAATACCTTCACTTTTAAATTAGCTCTTTTTCACTTTAATTGAATCCATCTCAGATAAATTACAAACTGCAGCACTATAATTTACGAGAATTAACATTGCACATGATGCAGAGAACATGGATTTTCTAATCGTGGACAGCACTGAGTTTTCCATGCCTTACTGCTCTGTTTTAGGGTATATAGAAAGCTGCACAGATCCTAGAAGGAGGCTGATGAGGGGGGACACACTGCATCAGGGGCTGTAGCACCCAGGGACATTTTTCCAAAACACAGCACATCCCAAAGCCCACGGAGCACCCTAAACTGAACCACGGGGTTTACCAAAAGTCCAAATTAAATCCAGACTTAGCAGTTTTTGGTGCAATCTAGAGGACTCCCCTCTTCCAAAGGGCAGTTGCATTGCTGTTTTTCCTTCATGACACAAAAGCCGAGAGAACCCACTTGTAGCCAAGGATGGAGGAAAAGAGAAGGAACATCACCTCCAGCACTAATTCAGTGTCTTGAACTGGCAGCTCTATATAAACCAATGTCCTTTTTGCTCCTCTGGTGCAAAGCTGACAGGGCAGATGGCAGTTCTGCACATTCACCAGGGAGGCCTCGAGAGGGCTCAAATTTGGGCTGTGTTTGGCAGCACCAGTTAAACGAAGCCTCCAACACCTTCCCCAGAAGCTCACCTGGGAACTACATGTGGTGGTACCACCAGGTGCAGCCCATATTTCCTCCTGCCCAGCCAAAGGGAATGGGAACCAGGCTCTCCTTTACTTAATTTCAAAGAAAGTGTTAGAAAACTCTTGGTTCATATCCACAAGCGATCAGGAAATCTGATAAGCAGTCAAGAACTGGAGCTGCCCAGTTTTCTGAATAGGTGGAAATGCCAAATAAACAAAACAAAAGCTTTTAAAGTGGTGTCTAGTCTGCCACTTTACCAAATGCCTGCACTCCACAGTGACCCTAAGCCTGCAGTATAATGCAATAGTTGCTAGTTACTATTCATTTCAAGAGGCGCAAACCCCCAGGAGTTATTTTTGTGTCTCTTCTCAAAATCTACAGAGTGGTCACCTACAAATCTGCCCAAGAAATAAAACCTGGCATTCACCAGCACAAAAACAGCAGCAGTATCTGCCCATGCCCACTCTGTTAACAGATTGAAAATGCACTATGGCAGAGCTGAGCTACTCTTATCTTCAGTAATGTTTTATTCATTTTTTACAAGACTCTCTAAAACCTTTTTGAATGTGCTTGACACCAGGAGCCAGCATGTGTTGACCACTGTTCAGATGCTGGCATGCTCTTGATGAAGCAGAGTCCCAGCTGTGCTGCCTCACTGGTCAGAGCTGCAGTTAAGCAAAGCACACTCCATTTTCAGATATCCAAAGAGCCACTAAAATTATTAATAATGTTTTAAAGAGAAAAAACTTCTAAAAAAATATCCTTTTAAAAAGGAAGAAATGCAGGAAATGGCTAACGCAGCCAAGTTTTCCAAGAAACACATCACAGACAACACATGCCTTGGAAACAGTAAGATGCTCCCAGCTAAACAGTTCCCAATCCTTTTTGGACCAGATTACTCTTCTTCTGCAGTACATTATGATTTTCACTAGAAACAGCTTTTGCGCTAAAGGAAATCAAATGCACACAAACAGATCCCTGCTGTTCTCTTTTTTATGCTTTATCCTTTTCCCTCCCCAAACATCAAAATAGCAGGACACATGCTTTCCATGCAGTTTAGTCACTGCCCACGAGATGTCTCTATGTGCTGCAGAGAGATCCCAGAAGACCAGTCTTAGTAAACAGCAGAGACCTAAGGGATTCCATGAATGTATGATAAACATGGAACTCAAGAAGTGTGAAAGGTGGTTCAGCTACTCCATTATTTTGTTTAATATATGCTCAGTTCATGGCTTAGCACAAATCTGGAGCCTTTACATCAGAACAAACTATAAATTGCTTATATTTTTTTTCTTTCTTTTTTTTTTTTTTTTAAATGACAATCTTTTATTCCCAGTGAGGGAGAAAATATGCAATAATCGCTCCTCAAAATAAACTGCTCTCCTGAGAATGAAACAAGACCTTCTTAATACCAATGTCAGCCAACAGCTGCAGAGAGCATTCCCATGATGTCACTGGTGGGAGCTTTGGATTTCAGCTCCAAACTGGCACTTTATACCATCCTAAGTATACCTGAAGATATGGAATACGTAAGAATTAAGTGTCTTTCTTACCTGCATCTTCAAGGATCTGAAGCCTCACACATTATAGATGCTGCACAGCACATCTCAAATGAGTTTTACCTGATCCCAACCAAGATTGGACAGCGTATACAGCAAAAAATTTGCAGATGTGGTACTGAGACATTCACACTAACTCAAAAATTCTAGAGCCTGTATCATCCTTCTGCTAATGTATGTGAACCGCATGGCTGTGACAGCATTTCTCTTGTTCCAGTGCCATGAGAGTGTTATTTTTAGCTTGTTAAAGGCAGTTCATCTCCTTCAAAACTGGGCAGTTATCCAAACAGCTAAAGGAGACACAGGCTGTACTGTATCTGATGCTTTATGGGAAAAGCCCTCATTCACAAAAACAAAGACCATGCAGAACCTGTGCCGGAGATAAACTTGTGCTTCTATTACTCTGCTGACTCAGCTTTCAAATATATCACACGGGAAGAGCAAAAATTCTAACTCTGGGCATTGTCTGCACTGTTATTTATCGTCAAGTAAGAAAGGTTATCTTCCACCAGCCCAAGCAACAGGAGGTATTTCAGAATTTGTAGACGGCATCACATCTACAGACAACCCTTCAAGCCCTGGCCCCTAGGTGAACCAGTTTCCTCTGGCCTTGCCTTGAAGATGGAGGCAGTAGGAAAAGGCCCAGAAGGTCTGGGAGGCAGGCACAGGGAATGATGCAAGTGCTCTGAGGAGCTCCCTCCTGACATGAAGAATGCACTCATGTTAATGTCTCCTTGACAGGTGAATTTTACAATGTGTGAAAAATAGTAATTCAGTGACACTGCATCCCTGCAGGCCTTTCCGCACTCCCCCAGCTCATGTGATGTGTGCCAACACCTTCCCCAGCCCTGACCAGTGTCACACCACCACGACCAGCCCACCACTGAGCAACCCCCCTCAACAAGCCCAACTGCAATTGCGTATTTTAATGTGATAGGGCTTCTAGAAACAACACACACTGTGTGAACGAGATTTAGTCTCCAAGCTCTTTTTCAATTTCTCTTGCCCAAAATTCCTAACAGTATTTACTCTGAAAACTTGCTTCTTGGAGTCACTATAGGACCCAGTGTGTCTCATCAGCCACAGTTGAGTGAAGGGCACTGCATGGGCACAGACCCATCAATACACTGGACAAGACTGTACCTCAGAAAGGTACAATACAGCCTGACTTTCAACAAATTCAGCATTTACAGCTGAGCAGCAGCTCTGAGCCATGCCGAGGTGCAGCTGGACCCTGCCCTTGCCTGCCCCTTCCAAAGGTGCTGTGGCACAGGGCACGATCTGCAAACATTGCCAGCCGTCACCACAAAGAGGAAAAGAGTTGTTGAACCCTTCCCAGTACATCAACAAGCCCCACACCAGGCTCTTCAATTTCTTCCCCTTCCCCCCACCCTAAAGTAAAGCTTTTCATTGCTAAGCAAATTTCTGCCAGGAAAATCTTTTTTTTTGCTTTTCTCACAGCCATGCAGTGCTGTTTGAGGAGTGAGCCATGTTTCTGCAGCCTGTGTTGAGACTGCAGTGCCCTAACGGGAACAAACATGCCAGTACTCCAAGTAAGGAGGGCCCCTCTCCACGCCCTGCACACATTTAATTGTTGAGTTATGCTTCCTGTTCCTTCTCAATGCTAATGCTTTCTCTGAAATTCTCTCTCAGTGTTTCCAGAAGAACTTTTGACCCCAAGACTGTTTTTAAAGTTTTGGCATTATTATCCCGTTCTTCATTATGCTAGCATGGCTACAGGTAATTATGCGTGGATTCCCTGGTAAGACAGAAAATCTCATGGCAGAAAACAACTAGTCAGTCCTACAGCACAGAAAAAAAAAAGTAAATGGAGAGGGAGCAGAGTTAAATAAATGCAATTCTTCACATTCACCGAACAGGTTTATTTATCCCCTTTCAGCTACATGTCTTGCATGAAAACCACAAGTGAGTTTTGGCAGGGATCAGGTAACCTAGATCACGCAAGGAACCTTTAACAGGAGACATCCTGTTTCTGTTGCTGGTAGGAGGGCAAAGACCTTGCAGGGTCACGGCCGTCTCTGCGTGCAATGCGCCCGGCACTGACGTAAAGGCACACATCACACACTTCAGGTCACCCCAAAATGATCAAATAGGAGTAGAAAGGCGCTGATACCCCACAGCAGAGGGTCACGCAGCTGGGGGTGCAGCCAGAGGCGGTGTCCCCAGGGCCTGTCTGCATGGTGAGCTTGGGCACAGGGAGGCAAATTGTCTTCCCAGCGTCCCCACAAAAGGAAGAGGTGACCTCCTTTTCTCTTTTGTACAGTTCTATTCTGCATGGAACAGACTCAGCTCAAGGTCCTGCCTACAGCATCAGGAATGGCAGATGCCCAGGGGAGAACACAAGATTTAAGTACAGTGGAGCAGTCTCCAGCCTTCCACCCCTGCCTCCAGCAACTCCAGATCCAAACCTTCTGAGGCAGACACCCTCCTGCTGTGTTTATTAACCTCTGGGAATTTCAAAACATTAATATGAAGCTGGTCACTGAAGCTGAACATTTAAAAAATGCTTAGACCATCAGATATTGAACAACACAAAGGCAACTAACTTTTGAAGCAACTAAGAACAGCATGTGCTTCTGTCTAGGGACCAAAAATCCCCCAAATTCATCGGCCACTTTGCAAATTTTTGGTAGGTGAGCTTTCTCTTGAGACTTCACTTCCCAGGTTGCTCCACCAGCCAGCAATGCAGTGACAGATTCAATTTCAAGCAACAGAAACACTAGTAAAAGTGAATTAGAATTAAAAATAAATCATACAAGACAAATACTATCATATTATCCTATTTCACATTTATACATAAATAATAACATTTTAGAATAGCAGTGTCAACTGCACATGGCAAAATATGGGTTGGGGTGGAGGAGTTTAAAATCCTCTAAATGTTTCAGGACAGCACAACTCTCTAACCCAGTATTTTGTGTCTGAAGTTAAGGAACATTTTGGACAAACTACTCCTAAAAGAAATGCACTTTAAGGATATTAATGTAATATTTTTTCTGCCTGGCAGCACAAGCCTTAATAAAGTTAAAACTTTAAGGTATGTTTCATGTTAAACAGGGCTTTATGTAAGGACACTGTAAATGCAGAACTCCATTTAAATTGTATAATGTGATTTTTATTAATGAAACTTCACAAGTGGAATTTCAAGTAAGACTTAAAGTGATACTTCTCTTAAATTACAGTTTTCAAGTGTCACGAAACTCTTCTGCTGTGTCCTGCAGAAGCTGACTAGCTCAGACTCTATTTCCCTGTTTGAAAATGCTAGAGCAGAACTTAAAAGAGTTGTAAAAAGCAACTGCTCATGGGAAAATTTTTTAACCACCAGCATATAGAAAACATAATTTTCATTTTTACTACATTTTTCACAGATTTTTAAAATAAGCCAGGTTAGAAGGGACTTTGGGGGCTGACCCATTTCAAACCACTGACAACTTACATCAGTTTCCTCAAGAGACTGGTCCAGCTGAGTTCCAAGTAGCTACAGAGATGAAGATTTGAATACATACCTTCATTCCAAGTGATTGTTTTTTTTCTGCCTGGTTCAGCCTTCAGGCAATCAGGTGCTAAAGCAGCAAGTCCATCAGGTCTACTAATTATGGCTCTGAATACTCAGCAGTGAATTATATTCACAGAGAAGTTAATGACAGAATACCTTTGACAAACTTAGAAGCTCCTGCAAGTCTTTTAGTATCTTCTAGACTTGTTCAAGAATTAGGTAGACATTGTTCTGGGTCAGAAAAGGGACAGCGAAGCCTCAGCTGACAATAGAACACTCTGAATTACTCATTATGACACAACCACCCAGCACCTGACAGCATCCCTTTAAGTCCCTCCAAAGCCCTGCAGAGTAAACAAGAAAATCCATTAACTTCTTGTCAGAAGGGAGAAAGGTAACTCCTGGACAGGGCTGAGTTGAGAGTCAGCTGCAAATCTAAGATTCAAATCTTAGACTGAGATCACAGTCTCAGTTACCTGGTCCAGACTTTGAGTACCACCCATCCTGAAAGCCTAATACAATTACATTTGCGCTGATTAAAAATAGTCCAGCTTAGCTCCCTCTTTAATCCTCAGTCACACTGTCATTCCTTATCTACTTTACAGATATAATGGAATATATGTGAGAGAAAGAGAAGACACATGAATATCATCAAAAGCGTGAAAGCAGAAAAGAGCAGTGATTTCCAAAGCAATTTTGCAATAATCTATCGGACTATACATTTATATATATTTAAAAATAAAATCTTGTGATGCTTTGATTTCATACTGGCCTTGAAATCAGCTTCTAAGCTTTGGTATGAAACGCCCCCCCACCCCAGTCTCGCCAGGTGGAAAAAAGCCACATGAATTTTATCTTTTCCATACATTTACCTTCCTCTGTCCTGCCTGGTGCTATGCAGTATTTTTACAGCCCAGCCCAGCTCAGGCTGCCCAGATCTGAGTGGGATGGATGAGGATGAAGATAAAGCTGAGAGGTTTACACAGTACAGACTGCCCACCCCAGGCTGCAGAGAGCCCTGTCTGCATTCTGAGGCTGACACAGCAATTGCAAGGGGAGTGCAAACACATTCTGTGCTTTGGATCAGAAAAGCAATGATTTCATCTGCAGATCAAGCAAAAACAGAAGAGGTTCTGAAAGTCACCAATAACTTATTACATTTCTTTAAATTACATCTTTTCAACAAAATAAATTAATAGAAGCAGAAAAGACAATGAAAAAATCCTGCTGCTACTCTTCTAAAGTGTTTATTGAGCCCAGATTTCTGTGATTTCCCCTCAACCTTCCAATGATGTATTCTGAAAGCACAGAGCTATTGCCATCAGGGGTGAGAGTGCCTGACAGGCAGGCAAATCCAGCTGGCTCTGAGTTAGTGGCCACCATCACCGCCAGCTGCAGTGGCACTGGGATGGACAGCACGGCAGGCTCTAAACTCAAGCCCAAGCTGAAGAGCTCTGGGAGGCTCATGCAGCTGTGTCCTCATGGCCATGTGCGCCTCAACCATCTTGAGCTTCCCTGAGCACTATGTTAATCTGGAAAGGAAACACTTGATAAAAAAGCCATCAATGGCAACCAGGCAGAGCCTTGTTGGAATAGACATGAGCAAACCAAGTGAAAAATACCTTCTAGCATGTGCTGAAAGAGTCCCTGGAATGCCAGGGAGCTTAATTCTGAAGCCACACATAATTATATTTTGTCAAAATTGATTTTTTATATTTAAGTGCTGCTGAGCCATAGCCTTATTAGAAATTACCAGAACGAGAAGCATGATACGTAGAAGAATTCAAAGTATTTGTAGAAGAATTCAAAGTATTTTGATAGTCAAAAGAATCCTTATATGCCCACTCAAGTTTGCACACAAACACTACACCAACATCAGCATGCTAAGCATCCCACATTTATTTGTTTTTTCCTTCGTCCCCCAAAAATAGCACCCTGGCACATAGAAGAGAAGACAGTAAATAAATAACAAAATTTGTCAGAGTGCTGAGATGTGTTAGAGTGAAGACTGTTATAAACATTGACTCAAAGTAAGTCAGAGACGACAGGCAGATAGGAAGTGAACACCAGCATCATGAGACCCATCCTGGGGAGCAGCCTTTTTACTCAGGTGTAAGTGTAAGAATATAAAATCAAAACAAATCACCAAACCAGTATCATATCTGAGCCATCCAAATGTTTAACTGATTTATTTTAACTGTCACAGAAATTAGTGGGAGGGGAAGACAAGAAGGGAAAATAAACAGGTAAAAGCTTCAAGTAAATCCACCTGCCTTCCCTTGCTGGAAAATCAGTCCATGAGTTCTTTATATTAGAAACATAATTTTATTTTTTGTCTGTACCATACAAGAGAGGCCCAGAAGACCTATGAAGTTTCATAGAGCTGCAGCATTACAAATAAATAACAATAACCCACTTAATCTCTTCTTAATGCAGCCCTAAAGGGAACTCAAGTGAGATTATCAACCGGCAGCATTTATTCAGCAGAACTATGGTTCACAGCCAGAAATTCCTACCCCTCCTCCAAAGTGTCTGTTGGCTTCAACACAGCAAATACAAATGTCAAGACTTGGATCATAAAATGTTAAAGAAGTTTTGTTATAAAAAGGAGGGGAAAGAAGAGCATGTAACTGCGTAAGCATGGCAAGAGACTTTGCATCAGATCCAACAAAAGCAGTGGAAGTGGGTGGAAAACAATCGAAGAGAAAAACAAAACCATGATTGCAACATAGGCTGGAGGCCTCGAGAGCTCCTGCTCCCTGTGCTGCTGCCTTGCTGCAGCTGAGAGATGGCAGGGGCTGTGGTAAATGCCATCCCCTTTCCAGCTTCTCCCACACATCCCGTGCTGAGATGGGCTGGGTGGAGTGGGACTGCCTGGTCCCGAGGACCTGCTCTGTGTCAGGCTGTAGAAGAATCTGACAGATGCAAACGGGCTTTGAGAGAGAGAGCAAAAACGTCACACCAAAACCACACTTACAGCAACCAGTTTTTCAGGAGACACATTCACTCCTTTGACATCTTCTTCTTCCGGCTGTTCATTTTCCTTATTGTCAGTGCAAGAGACAGAGTCTTGGACTGAGCAAGTGCTAAGCAAGTCTGGCAAACTGGTAGATGGATACTTCAGAAGATCCCCTTCAGAAGATTCCTACCAGAGAGACAACACAATATATTACATGCAGAAAAACACCAATGTCACAGTAAAACTGCTCCATCTCACCTGCCCAGTGTGAGTTCCCTGGTATTCCTCCCTGGGTTACACACTTCCACGTGCTCAAACTTTTAATGGTCTGGTTATAAAAAGTAGGCTTGGTTTTAAAGTGTATATATAGTAAACCTAGATCAATACACATTTGTAACATTTGGATTTTATAAAGAAGAATTTAAAGTAAATGCTTCTTCAGCAGCCTGCTCCTCCCCACTCTGGGTTTAGTAAACATCACTGAGAGTGAACTGAGAGTTGACAGACCTCATTACTCATTCCACTGCATCCCAAATCACACCCTGTGCTCCTGTTCCCTCCCTGTGGATGTTCCCTTCACATGTTTATCTACCTACACACACAGGAATAATACACTGACACCCCTACTTAGGACAATACAATGAAAACTGACCCACTGATCCTCTACCAACTCAGTCCTGATGCTCAAGCATCTGCTTCTGCTCTTTGCCATGTTTTCTGGCAGGCAAACATGAGCCTCAGCCAAAAGCAGTGGCCAGACGGATCCACTGCTTTCAGAACAAATTCTGTGTTACTGATCACTCACCAGACCAAAAGGCAAAGCTGCATTCTTATACTAACAAATAATGCCTGGAGGGAGCTGCTAGCCCCCTTTTCTGGGGCTGCCAGAAATACAGCACTGGCTATATTCCCTCCTGCTTGCCTTTCCAAGTCCCCCTTCCAGGGACATGGAAACTGTCCAAGTGCATAGAGCACAGGACAAGCAGATTCACAGCCTGATCAGGAAAGTGAAGTTTTATGCCCTAAGCTTATGCATGATGATTACTTTTATGAGGTCACCATAGGAACAAGCAGTTAATTTTAAAGAGAAATAAATGCAGCCTACTGCCATGTGCTCTGGCAGAGTCCAGCTGTCTAAAGGAAACACAAAATGTACCTACTTCAGGTCAAAGTATGGTGTTACCAGAATAAACATTTGCGGGGTTAATACCAAACTGTGACCCTGAAGAAGGTCTGCAATGAACTTTAATGTCTAACAGAAATGTTAGAGAAGTCACAGGCTCTTCACTTTGAATATGAGGTTCTTCACTTTGCATATGACGGAATAAAACCTCTTGAAAAACATGTGCATGCAGCATCCAGGAAAGCCTTAAGAGCATTCAGATATTAAAGCCACAGAAACCTGCTTTGGGATGGCTTGGGAAATCTGAAGGTGAAGCTAAGAAAAAAAATTTAGAATACTGACATAGTGGCTTGTTGACACCCTGGAAATGCAGACAATATGAGTGTTCTGTTTGGGCCGAGATGTTCCTATCACCACCTCAAAGGCCCTGGTGACCCCCACTGTGCAGGCAGGTCCTAATTTGAGATCCCTGGGTGCTTTTGGGAGCCGACTGGCCACCCACCAAACACCTGCAGCAACCCAGGTCCAGGGTTAGCAGGAAATGATCCACGGAGAAGAGCAAATAGAGGTGAGCAGGTTTTTCTTAAACAAAGAAAAAAAATGTTATGCAATATTCCCTCAACCTCTTCTGTGATCAAGAAAACGAAGAGTCCAGCTGACAAATGAGTTCCACTCTCATTTCCCTGAAATTTCATGTTCCTTTATGTATAAGAGCTCCACTCTACACTATTAACAAGGAAAAAATAAGGAACTCAAGCCAAGAGATCATTTTCAAGAAATCTCAGGCACACAGATAGGACAGAGATGAGAGGTATACAGGCTCTGCAGGCAGGAAGCAGAAGAGGCTCAGAACAGCCTGCTTTGCTTAGCATATAATTTTAAGAAAATGGTTTTGGCCGAAACTTAGGTAACGTCTGCATGAATAAATACTCATCTGCACACTGAGTGACAGTGACAGTACAAGCAAATCATTAATTTGGTCTATACTGTGCTGATTTGCCACAGATTTATGGCAGCTACTGATACATTTCCCCTTGCTGTGCATTAAATTTAGAGCAGCAAACATGCACACGTGATTCCCTATGGAAAACGCGGCCTTTTCATGCAGCACTTGCACGAACATTTGTGGATGTACATTTGTGAGACCACCCAGGAGATATCTGTACCTTGCTAGAGACCACCAGCTGCACCAGGCCAGCGGCCGCGCGGAGGAGGGCCACGGCATCCTGGTGGGAGAGCCCCACCAGCGACTGCCCGTTGATCATGAGGAGTTCATCACCAGCCATCAGCCTGCCATCCCTGCAGAGACAGAGCAGGAACATGGAGCTGCAGGTTGGTTCTACCACGGTACCAGGCTCCGGTGGAGCGTGGTGGGATGTGCAGGTATGGGCAATGTATGATCTCACTAAGCTAAGCTTGCACTGATCACTACTTTGTAGAAAAAGGAGCTCAGAAAGGTGCCCGCAGTCAATCATTGTTATAACCAGGGGCATTCCACCCTCTTTCTAGGGCTGAGACCCCATAAGTCTTCCTTGTGACCCATTGGTTTAGGTCAGGGAACAGCAGCAAGCCCCATCTCCACCCCATTAGGAATAGCAGGGCTGTCAGTGAGCACCCTGGGGCTGCACAACCGATCCCATGGGAAAGGCACATCTTCCAAAAAGGGACTTGGGGGAAAAGCCCTGCAAGCCATCAGGCTCCTTGACTTTCCCTCCACCACCAAGGCAGTATTTGATCTGTCTACAGTTTGGACAAAACCTTCTGGAAGACGCTTCAGTGATCAAACAAAAAAAAAATAATTTTTTAGTCTGACAATGCCATATTCTCACCCTCACACCAGGGAAGGGCAAAACCCCAGAATGATATTCCATCACACCCACCACCATGAAGGCACCACAGACGCCTCACCTGTGTGCAGGGCCGCCTTCCTCCACGTGGGTGACGATGATGCTGTGAGGGGACCGCTTCGACCCTCTGCCTCCCGTTATCTGGATTCCCAGCCCGTCTGTGCCCTTCAGGATGTGCATCTTCCATATGCGGCAACCTTCTCGCTGAGAGAAAACGTGCAGAAAGTCCTTCAATTTGGATTTGGAACACCAAGTGAGGGCTGGGAGGTTATGGAAGGGAGCTATTTAGCACCTTGCTGCCCATCACTACACACCTGTATAGCCCAAGCCATACTGGTGTTCCTGCTGAGCTTTGCTATGTTAGCTGTGGTCCAAGCGAAGGAGGCAGAAAGGAGGAGGCAGCACAGAGCAGGGTCAGCACGTAGAAGTTTCCTTGCAGGGGTGTTTGCAGCTTTTCTGAGCCACGCAGAGGCACTGCTCTCAATGCCCTGATCCTTCCTGGAGCAACCAGCAGCCTCAAACCCCTTCGCCAAAACTCAAGGATGAGCCGTGCAGGGCTGCAGAGGAGCAAGATGTGGTTCAAGGGGGACTTGAACATCAGGTGGTGCAGCTGCTGTTGCAGCAGGGACCAGACTCACATCACACAGCAGTGCTTCCCTCTCCAGAGGGGTTTGCAGGATTTGAGACATAGGGGTAAAAACCACCAATTTCAAATTATCAGCTGCAAATCAAGCATTTCTTACTGGGCAGCTGTGGCACAGATTGTAAATAATAAATTTACCCACTGTGGAGAATAATTTTCAGTATGAGCAAGGTAATAAGCAATGTTCAGGACACCTTTGTTGGTTTTAGTTGTTTTTAATTACTATAAAGATTTAGCCAAAAAGCAGTTTACAAACTCCAGAGCAATATGAAATGCAAAACAGAAGCTAGCTCCCCCGAGTCCTAGTGGCAAGACCGGGCACAAGGAAACACAAGTGTGACAGTATCAGCAGAGCAAAAAAGGAAAGAGAAAAACAAGCAAGCAAGACAAGTAAGGCAGTTACCAGGATGCTGTCAGAGAGGGGAAGAACCAGGACTACAGATTTATGAAAAACCCTTGGAAGTTTTCAAGCCTTTCAAGACAGCAAAATGCACAATTCAGAGGCACTTTTTAAGCCACGCGTTGTAGTCACCAGGCACCGGGTCAGCTATTTCTGACGGGTGTGTTATGTACAAAAGTAACATTCTCACAGTACCCAAACGTCCAAGTAGCAAAGATGATTAAAATTTCATAGCGAACTGTGAAGAGCATGCACAAATTGCTGCTTGTTTCTGAGAAAGAGAACCGCTAAATATATTGGCAAACCCAAGGGCTGTGGCAGCAACCTGCAGATTTTAGGCCACTGTTGTTTAGCAGAGTATGAAGTGAAGAAAATGTGGGGTTTTAAAATATGACTTTTTCATATAAAAGAACAAAGAGGTCAGTATCTACAACAATATCTTAAGAACAAAGTGAAAAATAACAAGAATAATTAATAATTATCAATACTAACATTACTAATGTTAACATTAATATTAATAACAACAACTATGCTAGTAATGAATCCCAGCCCTTAGTCCACAGATAGGAGAAACAGAAAAACCAAACCAGGTTCCATAAGAGGTGACCCAAAAGTTTGAGCCTGAAAACACACATCTGTGGGTAATTTGTTAACTTGAAAGTCTTGCAGATGGGCAATATCCCAGCAGGTTTAACTGGGATCTTCAATGCCTTCATAAAAGCCCAGTCTCCTGCTGAATAACAGGACATGTCAGGACAGAGGATGCTTTAAAATAAATTAGAGTGACACATGAGACACTGTGTTAAATGCAGGGGCCAAGAGTCAACTATATTTATCTAGTTAAAAAACAGAACTGAACTACAGCATGAAAATGCTCCAGGGAAGTTTTATTGCTATGAAGTACCTTGCACACATAATGAAGAGAGTACAACAGAGAAATACAATCTCTCTTCCTCCCCCAACGAAGCCCAGGCTGAAAGGATGACCATCCATTCTCCTCATAAGATGCCACTTTGAATGTCCCGTTGTTAAACCCAGTTTGGAAGCAGACTTTTCAATAAAGTTTAACAACGCAGTCATAAAATTGCCTTTAATGACTTCAAAAAGCTTTCTGGAACATAAGTCACACCAAGGCCAATGATGTGCCGGCTCGCACTCCTTAGCACTCCTCACTACCACACATTTTATTACAAAAATTCCCAAATTTATTCTTAACTGACCAACTCTCAAATATTCATATACAGAGCATTTAATGAGAGCAAATGGCAAGACTCTGCTGCTCTTGATGCAAACACCAATCTTATTCCCTTTGAATGCCCACTAAAATCAAAAGCCCTTGCAGAGTAATCAAAAGCACTAGCGAAGTACTCAGTCCAAACATGGGAAGAAAAATACATCCACAATAAAGACAACAAAGCCATCTGGCACATGCCCAAACCTGTATTTCTTTCACTCATTTTTCAAATGCCACTGTCACCAACTCCTGTGTAAGAAAAGGCTGTCCCTTCAGTCCTTGGTCAGCTACAGGCATTTCATTGGGAATAAACAACTCAGCATCGTCAGCTGGAAATCAGAACCCCTCACTGTTCTTCCCTTTTCTTCATAAAACATTCATAGCTCTTCACTTAACCATGCACTGAAAGCAAATGCCCCCCACCAGCACGCACATACCTCTAAGGGATGTCACTCCCAGATTTTGAAAGCTATGTATTAAAGAACAGACTGCCAGCCTTTCCTTGAGGTCTCTGGAGAAAGGGGGTGTCCAGCAGAAACCCCATTCCCTCCCCATGAAGCTGCTGTGTCTTTTGTACAGAGCAGCATGGGATAGTTCACAGCTGGCTAAAAATGGTGCTGCTTTGAACATGTACCTTAAGTGAGTCCATCAGAGGAAAGCCTTAATAGTAAAGCTCTGTGCCAATTCCAAGGATTTGTAAATGCATTTAAATTTTACTTAAAGCGGTTTATTTTGAGTTATTGGGGACTCACACGTTCAACTACACAAAGCTCAAATGCTTTGAAAAATAAGAAAAAAAAGTAGTAATGAATGTGTTAATTTTCAAAAATTTTTGAAGTATCCTATTTTCAAGCTTTCCTTCATGAACAAAAAGACTACAATCTCGCTTAGTCTTTAAATGAAAGCTGGGATTCTTGTGCATTCACCCCACTCCAGAGACTTGCAATACCCAAAGGAAACTCCAAGAGTAGTTAGATTTGGCATTTTGCAGATATGATGTCACTGCCCTTGGAGCCTGCTTAATCCCTGCCCAGAGGACAAGTTTAAATGCTGACCACTCTTCTTTGATTGGCTGCACAATTCCAGTTGCTGCTCGGCTGCTGTCAGTTCCAAATTTTTATTAACATCTGAATTTTCCCATCCTCTCAGAATAATTCTCACAGCTTCACTTATAAATAACTCAGAATAACCTCCTCCCAGCTTTGTTCACCAGTGACACAAGAAATCTATATACGTGCACTCACAGCTCTTGGTGCAAAAGCACTTCAAGCACAAAGCACAGATGTGCTGATGCCAGCTCAGTCTCTAACTCCAAAAGTCCTCATCAAGGACAGAGAGCAAGGCACTACCAGCCCCTAATGCAGCCAGGGACCAGGGGATATCCAGCCTTGATTACTCCTTTGGAGACTAAACTATATCCCTTAGCCAAAGCCAGATCACAAGCACTGTGTGCAGCACTTGAGAACGGGCTTCTAACATGATGTTACAATCTGCTATGCAACAGTTGGCTTTCACTACTACGTATACGCTTTTGCAAATTATTATAAATTGTAACTCCTTATGCAGATATAGTGCACATTGTAATTGCTTTTGTGGACAGTATAACTAAAATTGTGCATAAAGCAAGGCTACCACAAGATGTAAGTGTGCTTGCAAAAGATGTATCACAAGATACAACCCTTCTTGCAAAATGTATAACCAGGACAGCACAGGCAGAGAACAAAATACCATAAAAGGAGAATACCAAGTCTAACGTGGCACCAGAAGACCACCCTGGATTGCCTCCCTGATGGATCCTTGGAGATTGAAGCTGTGGACTTCTGCAATGCTGTGGCAACCTAAGGTGAAGTTGTGGAAAATGGGCTCCAAAAATGTGCAAAGTTGTTTGCTGAAGGAATGCAACTGCAACAGTACAAAGGACTGCTTGCTAAAGAATTGGACATGCCTTTAGCTGTTGCCATGCACCCAGCGCTGTTACTTCTGCTTTATTGATCTGTCCCTTATTATCCCTTATTAAACTCTAAAAATTTTAAGGAGTGGGCTTCGTTTCTCACAATGAGATGAACATTGTATTCAACAATCCAAAAAGTACCATGCAATTCACCTGAGACTTGGCCAAGATGGACACTCAGACCTGCTTGCCTTGAGAGTTTCAAAGCAATAAGAAGCAAAAATTCATTGTTAGGGACTTGAACAAACCTTAACTCTGCCCAGATCCACCCCATGGACTTTGCTTGTAATCCCAGGCAGCAGCAGCCCTGCCTCCCTGGACTCCTCCCAACAAAGGATTTCATGGACATGATGAACCAACATTTGTCAAAGTCAGTCTCGGAGGAGGAGATGAGATTGGGTCATCTTTTGAAATCCCTTCCAGGCTTGCATTTTTTTACTTCCCTCACACAACAAGCAGAAATACAAATGGTCAAGCCAGGCTACAGCTGGACTAATGGCTAATTTCTGTTCTCTGCAGTTACATCACTCTTAGTGACTCAACTTTCCTCCCAGCTTGGCTCTTGCAAGCAGGCAGCCCTTTGGACCAGATTTTTCCACTTGAATCTGACCAACTTCAAAATGCCTACGTTACAAATAATTTAAATGTTTTAAAAGACAGTATGAATATTCTACTTGGATTAATTGCAAAGTGGGGGGCCCACGGGGTAAGGGTCATCTTATGTAACAGACCACAAGCGAGAATAGAGAATACAACTGGCAGCTTCCAGTGGATCCCCACAGGCCATTTTTTCTCCACCGTGAAGCCATTGTACATCAGGCAGCCTCTGCGGAGAGCGAGCCTACATCTGGAATAAACTAGGAATAAACTAGGAGCGCTGCAGATCAGAAAGGGAGCGCACTGCCAGCGCGACGTGGGGAAGCTCGCCTTCCGCCTGCTCCGAGTGCACACCATCAAACGCCCCATTTCATAAGCACATCATTAATAAAACAAAAAGGAACGCTCTTCCTCCGAGTGTTGAGGAAAATAAATAAATAAATAAATGAGCAAAAGACATTGCAGCCATTCTTTCCCCCGCTTCCCCTTCACTAGATAATTGCAGGGGATTTTAAAGGGGTTTGACTTATTTTGACTGTGCCGTGTTCAAGAAGCTGCAAATCTGTATATACAAAAGAAAAGAAATTGCTTTGAAATCTTTAATAAAAGACAAGCTTGGCAGTAGCAACGTGTAAACAAATGGAAAACAGAAACACCGTAAGTAGTTAAAAAGCCAGACAGTAAAATGGAAAATGTAAAATAGCTTTCTACGAAAAAGCACTATCTGTCACAGCAGCAATTCAGACAAAGCTGATGTAAATATGTAACAATTTTAAAACAAAAACAGAGATAAGCCCTGATAAGAATATCAATAACCACACAAAGTCTGTATGCACACACTGACTGACTGACATGGACCTGAATGCAGCCCAAGGGATATCTCCCTCCATCCGCAATTCAACGTGGATTTTCACAGTCTGTCTGCAGGTAACAGTTCCCACTTACAAACTTCACAGGGTTTCCCATGAGGAGCAGAAGAAGCAAGCAGTGAGATCTTCACCAGCCATGAAGCTGATCTGGAAACACAACACTTAGGAGAAAGTTCCAAGTTCCATGCTTTATAAAAATTTACTTCAATAAGCTTCACAGCAGCTGGCAACCATCATGCTGATCACACAGAGCTGAAAACTAGCACAAAGTGCCCTGAACTGAAAGGCATGACATTCAGACCTGTAGTGCAACAACCTTCTCTACATGAACAGGAAGAACATTGGGATGGCCATACCAGCACATTCCACTGCCCAGAATCCTTTACTGATGTGGGATAAATTAAAAGCACAACTCCCAGCTCCCTGCCCCACCTTGGATCACATCACGCCTCCTCCCACTATTCCCCATTCTGCAGCAGGTAGGTAGGACAGACAGATCAGTAGCAGGGGAATTAACTTGCACCATCATATACCAGGTGAGCAGCTTGAATGCATCAGTCTTAACATACAGTCAAAAATCATCACTCTTCACATCACAGATATTAATGTGAATGACTCAGTACCAGAAAATCATGCCAAAATGTAATTTTTGCAGATTCATAACAAAGCAATTATTTCATTAGTGGATAATGAGTGTATTTTTATCTGATCTTAGCTGGGTTATTTTTAAGGCTGATCTGAAAGCAGAACTCCTGCTTTCATCTACTACCCTGGGTTTTGTTTTCATTGTTGCACAAGCAAGCTAAACAATTCCAAGATACATCAAAAGAAGGGGAGGAAAATAATCTTAAATTTCTTTATCAATAAACTATTCCAAGACAGGAGTTCTTTGTCCATCCTTGCTGCCTATGAAAGTTTCTTAATGATGAACTACTGAAGCCTTTGGCTTCTACCTCTGGATGATGAAAAGAGGGAAAAAAAATCCCCAAACCTAACAGGAACCACACAATATTGATGATATAAATTCTGAATGTCCTCAAAGTAGGAGCCAGGAGCACAGACACAACTGTGATTGCATTCAAGTGTCAGTTCCTGATCTTACAAGTCCCCTTGTTTGGACAAACAGCCGCCAGACACTTGGCATCTTTTCACTAAAATGTGAGTACTTTCCCCATGAAAAGAGACGTGTCCTAGGGGATGAAGCCTGGGGAACAGTAAAAAGCAAAAACATACCCTCCACCAAACACAAACACATAATTAAAATACACAAAACAGGCAGCAGAGCAGAGTGGATGAAAATTCCACGACTTTAAGCAAGACTGTCGCCCAGGGATCCATCTCCTGAGACAGACTGCTTGTTGACATCATTTCCTTGGCAAGGGCTTTAAACATTTTATCAGCCAGTGCAAGCACCTGAACTATACCATCACCCCTTACAAAAATCTGCTGGAATCATTTGTCATCCTGAACCATCACCATCTGGATTGCTCTGTTCTGAACCATTCCACTCTTGCCATCAGCTGAATCATTATACCAAGATCAGACAAAGGATTTTCTCCTCTGTCTCTGACCCTGGGGGGTTTCTGCCTGGAAATTGCCCCTGACTAGCTCAGGCTTTTAAGGGCTACAGGTGTTTACACTCCACTGAGTACCTCCCCCAGCCTCATGCTCTTGGTGGGCTTTTGGGAATAGCTGGTTCGTTAGTCTGAAGTTTCTCAGAAAACACCCTTGCAGTGTGCAGCAGATTAAAGTCCAGCCTAGAGTAGGTCACCACACACTGTCAGCTAAAGAGGAGTGTCTCATGGGGATTGGTACTACATCTGTCCACAGCAGGAATCTTTTGGATTTGCTCAGTGCTTTCAGCACTCTGCCTCAAAATATCGTGTACATAGCTTTATAATTTCAACAAATGCCTGAAACATTACAACACCTAAGCAGACAACATACTCTATTTTTAGGCATGTCCACTCGGCTTCAACTATTCACACTTAATGATTAAAACAAAAAATGGTGTGAACTTGAATTCCAGCTAAAGCTAGTCATTTGCATTTCAGTTGCGGGTTTGCTGTATCTGTAATATGGCACACAAAATATTAAGAAAAAAGGCCCAAACACTTTCTGTGTAGGTGGGAAATGCTTTCATAGGGATGCTTTCACCTATGGTTTACAATAGCTGAGTATGTCTGAGACCTTCTGCAACAGAACCTTGAACATTCCTGAGCTGCCTTTGAGGATAGCTCATTTCCCGGAGTGAAGACCTCGTTTCAAGGTGACACAGTAAAACCAACACATTGTAACTTACCTATTACCAGACTATCTCTACATCTAAGCACCCTTGGAAAATTCAGTACAAAAACAAGATAAAAGGACAGGTTGTTACTCAAAATTAAAGTCTACAGCACAACAGCTGCAGCTATCACTTAAATCACAGCAAAGGCAGGCAGAATCTTAAGTCAGTTGAAAAAATTTGGCAGCAAGCAACTTAACCCCAGAAAATTGTGATGATTGTTGTTTTATGGCAAGGTGGAACATAACTGGCAGCAAAAGATATTAACTGTAATTTCATTGCTAGTTACATCAAAGCACTTCCTAAAACCCCAAGCAAAAACAAGGCCAAGTTTTGTCAGTGCTGTACAGCTACAATTAAAAGACAGCCCTTGTCCCTAAGAGAGTTTACAACCCAAAACAAGCAACAAAGAGGGAAGACATGCTTATCACAGTGCACATTAAAACTTCAAGACAGTAGATAGCCCCAGGATCCATGTTAATGAAAGTTGGAAGAAAACACAACAGATAAAAAGACTTTAAGAACTGAATCAGATTCTGAGGAAGGCCTTTGCATGACTAAAAGTATCTACATTAACACCTAAAAACAGTGTTATTTATGTCTAAACCATGCATCATAAGATTCCCATAAAAGCTTTCATGAAACAGTAATTACTGCTTAGGTTGCCAAAAAAATTGATGTAAAGCAACTTAGCTTCAGTAACTTTACTGGACTACCTTGCTCACAGAAAGTTTTACATTTTGGTACAGCAAAAGGGTGAGAATTTTTTTTTCCATCAAGTTTAACAAAATAGTAAAATGCTTAAAGCCATTACATTATCTCAAGCTTCATGTTTTGATTCCTGTAATGTGCTATTAGCATTCCTCTTCTGCTTGGCAAGATAAGGAATATTTTCCACTAACCAAAAGTCAAGGTAATGCTGGCATTTACCAACACTAATTGGCAAGTACTGCTGTAGAAAGGCTGTCAGCCTTCCCTAACTGCAAAGTAAAATGCAATTCAAAAGCACTCATCCCCACCCAAGATGAGCCATGTCAGTAAGAAAGCAATTATGGGCCCGAAGAATGAAGAGAGCTGCTGATAAAATGTACCATGCAGCACAAAAGCAAGTCCTGGCTGGTTCTCTACATACAGGCTCGTCTGTGTGCACCTGTGCACAGACTCACACATCTGGAGAGGGTTGTGGTCCATGCAAGCTGGGCTAAGTTGGGCTGTAAGAGCAAAGCTGGCTAGGCTAGGCAGCTGAGACCAGAGCAATGGGGTTAACAGCAAGGAGCCAAGATCCTAAAGCACTGCTGTAACCCAGATCTGCCCAAAAACCTCCAGGAGGCAAGGCATTAATATTCCCTTGCCTTCCCCTTTCTGTCCTTCTGTTAATGGATGGCACAGTATCTCCAGAAAAGCATCATACACAGTTTGCAGAACCACCCACCAGATGCTGACCTGTTTCCATCCTGGAAAGGCATCCCACCACAACCCCACCCCACAGTGCCACCATCAACACTCAGGACACCCCAAACTCCTCCCATGCCATGTACCTTTGCCACTGGAGAAATACTGAAATGTATAGCCCCAGCCTGCCACACTTAACCATTAAAACATTTTCACTCTGCCTAATGTCCTTCATACATTTTCCACCAGTCACTGATAAATCTGGATCTGGAATTCAAGACCTTAATAATTTGGATGCTCATAAAGAAGTAAGAGAATTCAAGGGCATTCTGGGGGTGTCTTGTTTTTGCTTTTAACAGCTGGGTTTTTACGGGCTTTCAGAGCATCCTGCTGGGGCCAGAGGAAGCCAAGGTGGCTAGTCTGTTCTGGTACAACTCATCTTTGTCCAAGCTTCCTCTGGCTTTATCAGTGAAAGCCAACCCTGGCCAAACCTGAAAGCCAAACTCCTCATCATGCCTGCCAAACCTGGATCAGTTTAATTCCCCTTTGACAGCCAGACTCCAGTCCCTCATGCTCCTAATCTGGTCTTTGCAAACCTCAGTCTTATGTTTGATCCCTGCCCATGCCAGTTGTATCTGGCCATCTCTGGGCACTCCTTAATGGATGAACAACTACAGAAGCAGTCCACAGATCTTCCAAAAAGACCAGGACAGAGAAGCTGAGAACCAAACTGAGGGATTCTATCCTACCAGTCAACACAGTGAAACCACAGGACTGGTATATTGTGAGCAAAGCTCACAGTTTCCTTTTTTTTATCATTTCTAGTGGACTCCAGCAGTCCCTTTCCATACAGATCTTCCATCTGTGCCTGTATAATTACCCTGTGAAACTACACCCTGTCTCAGGCCAGTGAATAGAAGAAGTAAACTTTGATATCTGTGTTTAAGCTCCCCAATCTTCACAGGATGTGAAGGGTCATTACCCCAGCTCAGAGACTGCCTAATCTTAAATCACTGCCCTTGACTCCCAGTGCTGCCAGCCTGGGTCCTTTCCAAGGTCAGGTCTGCTTTCCAGATCTTGAAGATCTTCCTGTCAGGCAAATACACAGCTTTGCTGCTTTGAATCCCCGCATTTTTAAAAGTCATTGAGGTTCATCCTAAAAATATTGCAGCATAACTTAACCACCTGTAAACATTAAATGCTGCCTGCTAATTGACAGGTACAATATTTACCGAGGGTTACATACCAGCAGACAGCTGAGCAGATTTGTTTATACACAGTGATAGCAATGCCAAGTGCAAGGAGAGACAGATCAAGATCTGAGAGATGAAAGCAAGCCTGAAGAAGGGGACTGGCACACGCACACAAACCAGTAACACAGGAATCTCCTGGCAGGTTCACTTGACAAACAGTATTCATCTCGCCTGTCGTTTCATGATCCAGCATTGCTGTTATGATCAGCATGCACAGAGAAAATGGGAGAGAAAATGGCAGAACAATCCCATGCTTGTGGGAGAAGTGCCCTGAAAGCAAAAGGCACTGAAATGGTATGAGGATGCCTCAAAAGCTCTCCCAGCACAACATCCTTTAGACACTGGCTATGAGCTGGCCACTGGGATCAGCACAGCAGTGGCTGAGGACATGCAGATCAACCCAACCTCTTCTCCCCTGTTTTGGTTACAACAACTTCAAACTAACTTCCTACAGAGAGAAAAAAGAAAAGGAATTTTCCTGGACTTCACATTTCAGTTAAGCTCCAATCTGCCTCCCGGGGTGGGAAAAGAGCAGTGGAGAGGACCAGCGAGGTCCTCCCACATCCATGCTGGTCCCTGAGCAGCTTCTCAAAGCCTTTCCTCCCACCTGCAGTCAACCTCTAGTCTGCCACAGGCTGGGTCTCCCCTCGAAAGCAAATACAGTGCTCCCCAAGGGCACAGGGCTGACAGCTCTGGATATTTAACTAGTCAACATGTGGAGGAGATGGTAAGCTTGGGGCAGGCAGAGGGGATGGAGTTGCTTTCCCCATGCAGAGGGTGCCCTGCCAATGCACCCTGTCCCTGCTCCGGAGGAGATAACTCCTACTACGGGACATTTGGCTCACACTTTGAAACCTGGAAGGAGGCTGCAACTTCTGACAGGACAGCTGGGATGCCGTTTTCAAAAGGCTCCTGACTCAACTGTATCTCACATTCCTGAATACCAGGTCACACTTTGAAAATGGAGCTGGAAGTGAGATCTGAGGCGCCCAAGTATATTTATTCCTAGCCTTTTTTCTTTTTTTTTAACAGGAAAAAATAATTTTGAAGATTTTATTCACCATCCCTATTCAATACTTATTAAGAAACTGTATTAAGCCACACATTACTCTGATAGCAGCTACCCCACAGATGCTGTAAGTGATGGGCCTCTATAAGGCCCCCTGGTCTTTAAAAAGCAAAGGATGAGCTAGGCGTGCTATTCAGGCTCCAGCTATTCACATTTCTCCTCATTCAAATGTCAGGAAAATGTAATTAGTACTGACACAGACGGAGGTCATATTTCTAAGCAAAATATTAGAGGGGGAAGGAATTAAAAAAAAAATAGAGAAGCAATTTTAATAAATGACACTACACCACAACTGAACAGATTACAGCTCTTGAATTTTTCCAGTGCCTCAGCTATGTTTCCACGTTTTACAAAGCCATGCTATATGTGCTTTGCATTAAAAATGTATTTATTGCTCACATTGACACATATATGTTCTGAATTTAAGAATTTACTCCTCAGAACAAAATGATTCAAAACATCAAGGTAGCACTAGTACGAGATGGCTCTGGATCAAGAGTTTCTTTTATTATATATATATATTTGGATTTCCACTTCAAAAAAAGTGTGATCAACTTCATTTATAACACGTGTTTAATTAGACATCTTCAGAACAGATTCAAGAAGCCTTTATATGGACCAGAACTTTCAAAATACCAAATGATTAATTTCTTTATTTTTAATCTTTTAATGTTTTTTTTTCCAGAATGACTATGGTTATGAGGCTTGCAAGACACAAACACCCTACCCTTTCTGTTGCACTATAAAATCCAACATGTCTGATGCGAAGAGCAAGTTTTTGCAATTATGCTTCTTTAAAAAACAGAGATTTTTTTAAAACTGCTTTTAGCTCCTACAAAGTATGTTAAATTAAATTACTGTAACTTTACAAACACGATCACCACTACCCTGGAGTAGTGCCGAGGAGCACTAATTCAGAGGGCACATTTAATCCCCTGCTTTTCTCAACAGAATTTAGTGATGAGATGTCCACTCACAGTGCTTTGTTACCAGCTTTGAAGTCTTAAAACCAAAACCAGCTGCTGCAGCCAGCCCCAAGCCCAGCAAAGCAGCCTTCATCTGTTTATACTATCAATGCCTCTGGAAAGATTGGCAGACAGTGCTTCTGGTGATAGATGCATACGGAAACCTGATCAAGGCTTGGGTTATTTTCCTCCATCCAGCAATGCTGCAATTCTAGACAGACAACAAACCCCAAGATCTCCATTAGGACTAAGAGAGGAGCAATGAAAGCCCCAATCCCACTGTCGTCCCAAACATTAACAAATTGTCCATCTCATCAACTCTGAGCAAAATACACAATTACTTCCATGTGGTTCCCAGACACTGGCCAAACAAGTTTCGTAACACAAATACATGCAACATGGTTCTGGTGCATCAAAAACTGAAGCTTCAATCCCAATGTTAACATGAACTGTAAGGTGACATCAAGCCCAGGCAGAGCTAAACATGAAGCTCCAAAGGACAAAATTACCATCTTCTACTGACACCTCCTGCTCCAGTGTTGTAGGGTCATCAGTTTGTCAACAAAAGATCCTGGGGCCAACACTGAAAGGTCAAGAGATAGAAGAACCCACCCTCCATCAGAGATGGAGTATGACAGAGGTTTCCAACAACTATTATTTAACTCTCCAGTCCTCCTGCCCCTGTGTTTTAGACCCCATCATCCCACAGCCGGGTGCCCTAACAGCTTATCTTGTCACCTACAGGCTCAGCCCAAGGTCAGAGCACTGAAACCAGAGAATTGCTGGAGAAATCAACCTAATTTGCTCACATACCTGCTGTTTTCTTCTCTAGAAGAACCAAAGCAAACATACCTGGGCAGCCTGGTCCCCAATGTCTGGCATGCCAGCATCTGACAGCCGGCCCCGGTACGGTGCTCCGGTGCCCTGGTGCTGCTCTTCCCCGTTGCTCTCTGCTTCAGAGGTCTCTGGCTGAGCAACCTCCACCTCCATCGGGGTGCAGTGCCCGTTCCCGTGCTCCGAGCCCAGCTTCTCCTTGCTGTCCTTGCTGCCGGGTGTCCTGGTGATGACCCCGAACTTCCTGGTCCTTTTCCCATTTTGAGCAGCTCTGTCTCCGGGCTCGGGGCTGGGCTTGGCTTTGGGGTCGCAGCTGTTGCTGTTGTTGCCGTTGGAGGGAGGCAGCGGGGCTTTGCGCTTGATGCGGCGCAACATGATCAGGTAGACAAAGCCGCCATTCCAGCACTGCTCGGCCAGGTAACTGCAAGGAAAGGGATAAGTGAGGATCACTGGCCACTCGCCCTGCAGTGCCATCCCATCCCAACTTGCTGTGCCCCACATGATATCCATGCACTGGCTTAGCCAGCTGATTACCTGGTGTATGGACACGTTAGGGTAACTCGAGGCATTGGCAAACACTCTCTTTCCTCAGTATCAGAAGAAATACCAAGAATAATTAACAGCCCCACCAGCCACCCAGGCTGATCCCGCACAGCATGACAGCTGGTAAATGCCACCAACTCACACACTCTGATCTCCATATCTGCAGCACAGCAACATGTAAAGGTGGAGTAAGGAAAGCAGAGCACAGAATGTTTCCAGCAGAGTATTAAAATTAAGAAATATTTTCTAAAAAAAAAGAGAATCAGGCGGGATTTATTTGTGCAGAGGCACACAGAGCATCTGCATCTGAAATGAGCCCCCTCAGTGAAACGAATCTTCTGTTTCAGCATATGTACATGCTTTGAAGGCCACTGGGAAAATAAAAAATCAGCCACTAGGGTAAGCAGGCACAGCACCAATGGCTCCAGTATAGCAGAGCACGGCACTACAAGGCATCCCAGCTGCTTTACAGGGACATAGAAATCAGGTGGGTTTCCTTCATAGCAAGCATATTCCAATCAAAATAGGGGCCAAGTGATCTCAGTTGTGCAAGAAGCAGCCCTCAGGTTCTCCTGCCAGAGCAAAGCATGACCTCCCCTCCCAAAGTCTCTGGACATGCCTTGGAGGAATTAGCATTTCTGCTTCAAACAAACCCTCTCTGACCTTACAGAAACTGCACCCACTGATGCAAAAGGGGAACCTAACTTCATGCTTCTTTTAGGAAAGGATATACCTCAACCCAAATTCTTGAAATATTTGGGTTCTGAGCCAAGGGTGTAACCGAGAGTACAAACAAGCTAGAATTTGTATGTAGCAGGTTTGTATGTGCCCTTTCACACTAATTTAGGTCCCAAAACTATACTGCATTTCTCACTAGTGAAGGCAGCAAGAATTTCCAAGAGCATCAAATAAGCCTCTACTGCAGCTTCAACAAAATGAACTCTTCACTAATACAGAGCAGTTGCTGAACCTACAGCTTTTAGAGATGAGAAACTAGGTGTGGAGTTGAACCATAGATCATAAAAGAAAATAGCACAGCACTTGTGCTTGAGAAAGGAAGAACCACTCAGGAGTCTGCCACCAAGATTTTTCCCTCCCTGCTGCTTGTAGGCGATTTTCCATTTCCCTTTCTTAAAAGTTGTTTGGCTGTAAAATAAATCCTTCAAACTTAATCCTGCACAGAGGTGACTTAATGGCAAAACAGGAAAAGCAGCTATGATAACCCCTGAAGCAAAGGAGTGAGGAAAACACTCTCAACTACTCAAAGTAAGCCAGACCAGCCTGGTAGTGGCTGGAAATAACATGATGGGTGTGTGTTTCTGTCCAGGGACAAGAGCTGGTATTTTCACTCCACTTCTTCGCAAAGCTTCCATGTCCCCCAGAGACAACATCGGCATTTAAATCACTTATATTTAATTAGGAAGACTGATATTCAAATGAATGCCACAACTAAATAACCTTAAAAGCAGTCCTGGAGCCACAGACAGGAAGGACAAGTATGCTTGCTGTGCCAAAGTTCCCAATGAATATAAATTGAACTCCAACTCCCTGGACAGTCCTTTCAGTTTTCACCAAGCAATCCTTTTCTTCCTCCCCTTCCCCAGACATAAAGAATATTTAAATAAAGCCCTAAGCCCATCTTTTTCCAAACGGCTGAAAGCAGACAGCCAGCAAGCCCCGCCAGTTGGGAAGCCTCTGCAGCAAAGGTCAACTGTCTGGGTGGCCACACTTGGCTCTGAGAGACACATGAAGCTGGCAGGACCTGAAGAGTTAGCATACAAAAAGAATCCTGAGCTAACATGGAAGTATTTTTGATTATCAAGTTAAAAGAAGAATTCTTTTAATCAACTGAAAAGGGGCAGTTCTGTTCCAGAAACAATACGGGCTGCCTGTTTTTCACATTTATCTTTCAACTCAAATTTCAAGGCAGCCAGTAAAGTTGATTAAAATTCATGACTTTTGCTTGCAGCAATATCACTGCACTCTGATCCATCACACATACGCCTGATAGCACCGCTTCTCCTGGCACATGGACACAGGAAAGCAGCTCCTCTTCCCAGAGTCGTGTGGCTTACGTGGGTGCTGCCCACCCCATCCTTATGCAACATCAACTCTGCCTGGCTTGTTTCTGTGCAGGTGCATGTACATGGGGCTTTCTGAAAAACCAATCGCTGAACTAATTATTGATGTATGTTTTAGTGCCAGCAACCAAGTGCATGCATATCAACCACTTGATTTAGGAAGTATGGGGAACAAGAGGGAACTAAGCATGTGTCCAAACAAAGTAATTCCAGAGAGGCAAAAATAATTTACTATTTCACTTCCACTCGTGACCCATTTATTCTGTTCATAAAGTGTAAAGCTGTAAGAAAAAAGTTTGTCTTTTCCCTATCCACTCTTCATACACAATCATCCCTCCAGACTGGAGCAGGGTTACAGCAAGTGGTTATAAATGCAGCTGCACTGAAGTCAGCAGAGCTGTGCTGATTTACTCCATATGTTTAGATGGCCTGCATGTTCCAGGCATGCAGCCTGTAGTAACTCACGGGTTTATATCTTCTTGAGTACTTCTCAGCAGTTCAAAGAACGCAGTAAGTTTCCACCCCCCAAAAAAAAAAAAAAAAAGTATTCTCTGGGTCACTGAGCAGCTACCTTTGCATGGCAGCAAGTCACTGCATACACTGGATCATGTCAGGTATTTCTAGATAGGCTAAGTCCTGCTGGGACCAGTGATGCAGTGGCATCACTATCTCAAGGATTTGTTTCAAACCAAAGACCAGGAAAACCAGCACGGGTTGAATACTAAACTCATACCACACGATAGGAGACAAGTTGAAAATAATATACTAAGAACTTGTGGTCATTTTATTGCATTGCCCTTCCAAGATAGGGATGATACGCATGGAGCCTGAGCCACTTGCAATTTCTGCTAAGTACATGCCATCTACTTAGCTGGCTTCCTTTTCCTTTTCTTTCCTGTTTAAATAAAAAGTAAAAAAAAACCACCAGGGAGGCATAGCAAGCTCTGAAACACAGTACAAAGAACAGGTAAGGTTGTATTAAATGAGCAAGAACCTTTAAATTTTAAATTCAAGATCATCCCATGCCAGAAGGGAGTAGTGGGATAGACTCAATAAAATGTAATTATACAGTCTCTGGATAGCAGAAAACTGCAACAAGATAGACAGAACTTCAAATCCCCCTTCTCAAGGGGTTTAATGTGTGTAATGCAGAAAAGCTTTTTTTTTTTTTTTTGGTCCCTTTAGAGCACTCCTAGAGATTTTAGCAATCAATACACCAACAGTGTCTCAGGCAGGGCAGGATCAGTGCTAATGAGCATATGCAGCAGTTCTCAGTACAGATGTGGGGAATCAGCTGCAACCTCACAATTGTCACTCAGTTTGAACACAAACCTCAGCTTGGATGGAGAAGGTGTGTGGACAAAAAACATGCCTAATTCAGCTTTGATTTATCTAAATTTATTGAAAAATGAGAATGCCTGTTTCTCACTTTGGTTTGCAGGGGATGGAATAGGTTTTGGTGAAAGCCTTGGATTTCACACACCAGCTAAGAAACCTCAAGCAGATACTCCAGCTGCCACCAAATCACAACGCATAACAGATTCTATTATCACTGATTTTAAGAATGCAAGAGATTTTACTAGCTGATCATATATCTGTTAGTATCAGTTACCAAAACAAAACATTTTATCAGAAGAACCCAACCACGTTTTCTGTATTTTCCAGTCTTTACACGGTAGTGTCAAATCTCCCTTGTACAGCTCAGAGACCCCTCAGACACTGCAGCATCATCTCCACAAACAGAATCTAAAAAAAAGAAATCACTGAAATACTGGCTTGGAAACATTTCCCACTGGCATGCTCAAAAGGAAAGACCACCCAGCTGTTCCTGCTGCTTTGATCTCACCCTGGCACCAGTGCTGGTAAAACCCCAACCCATATAAAAGGTAACCCTTAAGCAGTGGGGAAGACTTGTTCTTCTCTGCAGTAGAGAAACCATGAAAATGTTAATAATCCTTAAAACCAGAGGAAAATTGTTTTACACTTGAAACAGAGCTGGAAAGTTACCTCTTGCAAAGCTCAACCACAAGACGGAAAATGCAACCTGTAGCTGGTATCAAGGGACATTTAATACCCTTTTTGTATCAGAGTTATAAAGACAGAGATACACGTTCACTTCCTTGGGAGACTATTTTGAGTTATTCAGCCAAATCCCATTTCTCCCCTACACAGCTGAACTGACTGCTGTGATCATAAAAACTGATAAACTCACAGAGATTATTCCAACTTCCTTGGCACACATGTGAAGCGTCAGACTCGGAAATAGTGTCTTAGACTAAGACAGTCATTTTGTCCTTTTTTTACATATATATATATATTTGAGTGTGAGCATGTATATATATGTATATGTATATGTATATGTATATGTATATGTATATGTATATGTATATGTATATGTATATGTATATGTATATGTATATGTATATGTATATGTATATGTATATGTATATGTATATAAAAGTTACTGACTTGACAAGAGCATGCTGTGACAAGCTCTCTGTCACATCCTATCTCACTTGAACAAATACAGACAGCCACACTGAGCCATGGAAAAATCAAAGCAGATCCAGCAGCCGTAAGAAAGCATCTGGATCCACTTTACGGTCAGAAATATTGAAGTATGTTTATTTTACACTAATAATACTATTTAGCATTTCTCCAGAAATCTTCATCCTGACAGATCAGAAAGTACTTTGGAAATGATACACACAGAGCATCACTGACATCTCGTCAGCCAGCCTTTGTGCTGCTCACCAAGCAGAAACCTCAGTCGAGACGACCACTTGCAGAGCCCCTGCCTAGCCCTCCCAGGACCTATAATGTCCTTTGCAGGACAGGCAGACTATTAATTTTTATGTTCTTCTCTGAAGGACTTTGGTATGGTAAAATGTCTTGAAACCCAATCTTCTTCAGGCTGGAAAGACGAAGGGCAGTGCAGATCCTTGCAGAACTGAAACCTCCAGTCCCAAGGGGGATTTTAAAAGCTAAACTTAACATCTCTCCATGACACTTGCAAACGAGCTAACTTGCTTTTCAGGTAAGGCAAATTAATGACTAACAGATAGTGACTGATGGATCCTGATGAAACCCTCACCTCACTGCTGTCACTGTACAAGAATATCCATCCCACTAAGGACTGATTTTGGCAAGTGCCAATGGGAATTTTGCTCAGATTGCCATGTCTTCAGCCAGGAGTCAGGCCTGCCTTAATGTCTTCAGGCAAAAGGGAACATCGACCTACAAGGACCACGGCAAACCTTGCTGCATCCAAGCTTGCAAGAGATTCCACTTCTGAGACCTGCAAGGACACTCGATGACCAGCCCTCTCATCTACCTCCTTGGAGGATTAAGCTCTCCAGCTGTAATTTATCTTAGCAGAAAGCAACGGTGTTGGTAAACCTGGCAGTTACTTCAACATAGTCTTGGGCACAGAGCTGAAGCACACCAGGACTGAGCATCAATCCAATATCTCATCATCAACAAGCCCTTTCCTGCCCCAGGCTCTGCAGGCAATGGCACACACGAGGGACACAATGTTCTCTTCCTCCCTTAGTAAACATGAGGAAAGGCAGAAAGGGCAAAGGAAAAGTCAGTCATAGAGTTCAGCTACTAATCACACCCAAGGAGAGCATACAAACAGGGAACACAGAAGGTGCTCCCATCTTCCTTTTCAGGATGAGCAACCCTCAGCCCTCAGCTTGTGGCCAAGGTTAAGCAGCAACACCCCTGAGTCTCACAGAGGCCATAGCTCTCTATGGCACTCTACATTTTTCTCAGGATAGTCAAATTGGTAGGTTTCTGCAAAACAAAACTATGAATCCAGTGTTTTTGTCCATGGCATATTTTTCACAATTAAATTTATAGCAAAGAATGCAACCAGATTTAGCAAAGTTTTGAAGAAAAAACAACTTTGAAAGTTTCATTTCAAGGTGTATTTGGCAAGGCTGGCAGAAGGTCTTGGGCAAGACCTCCTTGCACACTGTGAAATCCTGAACTCTCAGGAGTGGTGGAAGGGGAGTGGAGGGAGGATTGCTGCTGTACTTTCATGGACTGCATGCCTGCCTATAGCTTTTTCTGGAAGATGGAATTGTGACACAGGACCAAGACAAAGCCTGGTGAGACACCTCACTCCATCTGGTATCAATGCAATGATGTGGCTGTGAAATTGGGAAGACTGAATTCCTTTCCTCTTCCTATGCTCCACATCCCTGACAGCACCCCAGGCAAGTCTTTCCATGGACAGATAGGGCCAACAACACAGCATCCCACAGAGTTGCTGTAAGGTCTGAGGTGGTGAAGCCACTGGATTTAAATATTGCAGTTTCACAATCACCTTATATCTGGGATCAACTTGCACCAAACAACACCACAGCTTTCCTCCCACCCCATATCCTGCTTGCTCAGGTGCTGGCACAGTCATATGGGCAACAGTACAAATGAACCCAAGGAGGGAACTGATCCAGCTTGAAAATAACCCAGCCACAGCAAACTTTTTAAAACTCAGTCCTCAAGAGAAGGATTTTAAACAAAGCAAACACCCTCATCTGGTCCCAGTGGCACAGAGGCAATGACAGGAGAAGAATGGCAGTGGCAGGGGACCACACTGCCATTCCTACCAACAGCCCTCACCTAAACAGGGCTGAGAGATCCGTGCACCCATAGCACAGGACAAGGGAGTTACACACACTGTGCAGATAGGAGCAATGTCTGGATTTGGCTGCATGGCATTCACGCCTTCCATTTCTAAAACCCAAAGGATAGCCACCCTCTCCACACACAGGGAAGCCCAGCTGAACCACATCCCCACCACAGGTGTGGAGAGAAGACAGACTGGATGATTTCAATTATGCTGGCACAGCACGAAACTCATTCACTTCTGCCCTGCATGTTGTTGAGATCCTTCAAAAGCATCCAGAGCTTTGGGAAAGCAACAAGCAGAGCAGGGACCCCAAATTACACTGCATGTGGACAAAGGATGTGAATGGCCATACTGATCTCTCACCCCTCTCAGAACAAACAGCTGAACAGGATGACTTGAGGAGCTTTATAAATTCTCCACACCTGAGGATCCCCCAAAGTGCTGATGGACATCCTAAACCTAGCAGATTTTGCAACTGCAGGCATCATAAAATCCTTTGGGATTTGCTGATGTATGGCTGTGCTAGAGGGCAGAACAGTGACACTGCATTCAGACTGCAGAAATTTTGGACTCAAGCTTTACAGACATCTTGATCTTACTGAACATACAACTCCCACATCTGCATTTACAAGTCATAATAGGCAGAAACACATAGAGCTTTTTGAGTTTGGGTCCTAGAGACAGACTAATTGGGTGTTAAGGAGACAAATTTTCTTTGTTCCTTGGTTAGTAGCAGAGTGTACAAACAGAAGTGGGCTAATCTAAAAACTATCCTGGCTCCAATTCGTTAGTTCATAGCTCTGCTGCAAACAGACATTTAGCTGGATACACAGCCACGTTCACAAATATAACTTCCAGTTACATGATAGTAAACAATTTAAAATGTCTAGTTATCAGTTTAAAATTACAAAAACTTTGGCTGTAACAGGCCAAAATGACACCAAGTTTTATATGGGCATTATCACCTGTGTTTACTGAGTGACCCATGCTGTGTTACTGCTCTCTCCTACCATGATGACTTCCTTCAGAATATAAGATCCTGTAAGCTCCAAACATTGTCCTGTGCAACTGCTCCCAGTTTCCAATGGCCCCCTGTGCAACTGATGTTTCACTGAGCACTTAAGAGGCAGGTCAAGTTTTACACTTTTTCTATGCTTTTACCAACGAAGGCATCAATTTCCCTTCCTCTGGAAGCCCAGAGGTGGATGTACTATTCCTGCATGACATATTGTTCCTACCAAGGTATAAAACTCACTTCATACTGGAAAGCTCAAACAAGTTCTCATTTGCAAAACATGGAGCAGAATCACAGAACACTCTGAGCTGGAAGTTCCCAACTTTCTGAGTTGGAAAGGATCCAATATGGATCCTCGAGTACAACTCCCGGTCCTGCACAGGACACAAACCCAAGAATCACACCATGTGCCTGAGAGCAGTGTCCAAAATAAACCACCCAGCTGGGAAAGCATACACGCCTCACATGAAAGAAGGAAGAGGGTCAAAAGCCATCCATGCACGACCCATGCACAAAGCACTTCCAGTGTTATGATGCTGCTGCCACTTCACCCTGAATTCTCAAATCTTGTCACTGTGTTTACACCTCATCACCCTATTTCCAGGGCTTCCTGCCTTTCCTCCACACTATTTTAGGATCACCCCTCTAAAACAACCTCTTTCTAAGCATCCAGCTCACATCCTTCCCTCTTCCTCCCTGCAAATCTTTTATCTAATTCTGCCCCCGGTTTCAAATCACACCAGGAAGCAGTGACAGCCAAGAATAGATTTAACTGGAGAGAAATGGTTTGTACCTAAAATTGAATGAGAAGTTCAGCACAGATGATATTCTTTACCATAATCCAGGATTTTTGCACAGACAGAGCTGCCAGGGAGGATGCCACAAAAATTTCTATGTGTGACTTTGACAACTCCCTGATGCCAAGCTTACTGGTGGGAGGGCTGCAAGACCATGGGGTCTGAATCTGCCCCCAGCCAGCGCTGCTACAGCAGCACAGGGACGTGCTAGTGGCAGGTACAGGATGCTTCTGGGAGGTGAGATCACCCCTTTGGAATAAAATTGCCTATTTTTCCCCATGCAGAAATTATCACAAATTCCCAAAAGGCAAGAGAACAAACACATCTCACTGAAATACCTTTTATTCCAGCAGCAACATTTCACAATGGTATTTTAAATGGGGGGAGAAATAAAAAAATAGGAAACCAAACAAAATAACAATCTCTGCAACATTGTTTTGGCAAATCATATTATTTAGGTTTTAACATTAGTTGTAACTCCCAACGTACCTCTTTACACTGAGAAGTGAAGGTTTTGATGTCTGCAAGCAATGAAAATGAGAGCCAGAAAATTTAATCAAGTCTATTTTACAGCAGGAAGCAGTATGCTGGGTTAGAAGAGACTTATTTCCAATGCTATTGCAGGCTCACTTGAGCTCCTGAGAGGAGCCCTATTAACAGAGAGAGGCCAGGCTTCAAATAACCCTGCAACTGCTGGGGGGCAGATAGGGAAGGAACAAATTCACAGCTCTCAGATTTATTTGAGGGGGCCAATTTGAGCAGCAAGGGCTACTCGCCTTCAGAAGATCACTTGGCTTTGAGCACTTTCCAGGACTCTTCCTAATACTGAAAATGGTAGCTACTTAAATCAACTGCTTCCTCCTTTCTGGCAGGAGCAGTATCTGTTATTCAGCATACCCAGATCTTGCAATTTGACCACAAAGCCAGAAACATGCATTTGAGATGAGAAATTCAGCTCTTCACTAACAGCAAAATGGAAAACCGAACCCTCCTCAGAGCACGGGAAAAGTTGGAAAGTATGAGCCAACAACACTGCAAGAAACCTTAACTCATACAAATGTACCCCTACATACATTACCTTTTGTGACTTCAGAACAGCTAGGCCCAAGGAAAAGGGGAAAAGGAATGAATTTTCCACAAGTGGTGAGACTCTCAGCACACTCAGTGATGCTGTCACCCACCACCACAACGCTTACAGGCTGCCCAGACTTAGCGCTCCCTACCAGCCCGTCAGTGTCTCCTTCCATTTGCACCCACTCTTGCAAAGAATAATTTTGCCTTTTGAAGGCCATTGCCCGCAGGGACAGGAGGTTTATTTAGCTATTTAACATCGCTGTTTTGCTCTCTGCGGTGGGGACCGGGTGTGCACACAGTAAATCCTGGGGATGAACTGCTTTGGGCTCTGACTATGGGCTTACTGAACCGTGCTTCCCCTGCGTGCTGCGACAGGTTTCCAACCATAATAACCCTGCACAAAGCACCATCTCTTGCTCAACAGTTTCCGTCAGTCACACCAAACCCCTTCTCTCTCCCACTGCCTAAACACATCTTTGAGATTCCTGCCGTTTGGCCAGAATAAGGGACTCGCCCTCTCTAAAACAAGCAAACCCTGCTGACACTCATTCAGTTTTACAATTCCCCGTGAGAACAAACATTTCCCAGCAAGCTTCCCAGTGACAGGGCTGAAGTTACTTCTGCCCAGGCAAGTGCACTGCTTTGAATTCAGGCACTTCACCAACGGATGCTCAGGATCCCCAGCTGGAAGCAGATCACCAGCAAAAGAGCAGCTTCTACCAAGTTGCTGAGACTGTCACTGACCCAGGCGTCACACCTGCTCAGGTGACAACTGCCCCCACGACGATACCTCCACTGACACTGCACATCCCCAAAATAAAATGTTCAAGTAAATTTAGGAACTACAACAGGTTTCTGCAACAAAATAGCCTGCAAGGCAGGAATTGAACTATGTCGGATATACATGTGCCTATCTGCCTGTAGAGAGTTTGCTTCTTTCCGTGGATCCTCATATAAACCAGCTTCTAATTACAACCTCACTTTCTGTTTTACCACAGTGAGTTTGAATGAAGCCAGAAGGGAGAAGAATTAAGGAACACACATGGCAGTAGCCATAAACATTTCCCAACTTTCACTTGATTTTGCAACACAAACAAGACAGACATGCCCTCCTCGGAGGGTCGGTCCATGGATTAGAACTCGCAGATGACTTCAACTTCCCAACAAATGCTTTGCACACAGTGGAGTTTCTGGATTTAATACAGATTTTTCAGGCTGTTGTAACCACGCTTCCAGCTACAAAACAAACGAGTATCCCTCTGGCAGGCCACGATGGGGACTAAAATCACAGAAACTGCCTTGTGACAGTCCTCACCAACACCCCTGGAAATGAAGATTATTTCAACAGTCAGGAGGGTGGATAGGACTCTGCTTTCTGCAGCTATTCACAAAACTGGCTTTTCCCAGCATCAAATCAATCTTCCCCAGCTGTTCAGCTGCTTCTGCAGCCAAAACTCATCAGGATTTGCCCCAAGTTGTAGCTTCATTATACGCTGCCAAATACAACACAGGTGCAATTCAACTTGGAACATGACAGCAGAGTTAAATGTCCTTAATGTCCTTTTTTTTAATTAAAACAAATGGAGATAGCAAGTTCTCACACTTCATCCCACATCAGGATACCACCCCACAGGTTTTCTGCCCAACTTTTTTCTGCCTTACACCTCTGTCAAACCTTGACAAAAGGGAGAGTTGTTCATTGATTTGTGCTCCTCATGGACTCACGAGGAGCTGCCTGGGCTCTGAGCAGCAGCTGATCCAAAAGCTGTCTGCAGGTGCTTCAGCCCAGTGACCAAGGACCAAATCTATGACCACAGAAGCAGGAAAGGGCACGCATCGTTGCACACCACCCCAGCTGAGCAAAGTCCCTGGCACAAGCAGTGCGACACCCTCCTGCCTAAGCAGGGGGGGACAGCCCCACAGGAGGCATCACCCAGAACTGCAGACCCCATTGGGATTGCTGCCCAGCAGCTCCTGGCTTGTAGGAAATGCTTGGTGCTGTGGTACCAGAGGCATCACAGGTGGGAAAACTCCTGGGAGCCCAGTCAAGAGCTGTGCCAGACGGTGAAGAGGTGCAGCACAAGCCCTGCTCGCGTTGCATAGTGCACAAGGGAAGATGGCCAGGGGCATCCCTTCCCCTGCAGCTGCCAGACCCTGGGGCTATGAAGGGTCTGTTTTGCTGTTGGGGCATTGCCAATCCAAGGAAAAGCCAGAGCCAAGGGAATTAAGCATACAGCACTCTGCACTGTAGCTGTACTTCCCAGTGCATCACACCATCAACTTGATCATCCAAAGTGACACAAAATAGAAATGACTGCCCTTGTTTTTTCCTTTTCCCTTTCCTTTTTTTCCGCTTTTTTTCAGATTTTACAATCCACCCAGAAATCTGCAGCTCTGGCATGAGACAGACCAGCACCACGTCACAAGAAATCCCCTGTAAGCCTTTTGATGACTTTCATCTATTATTCACTTACTGCAAATCCTTGCCATTAACAAACTGCACTAAGGGAATCCGAACTTTCAAAGCCACAAATCTCCTAATAACTATGGCCACTTTATACATGCCTTAGGATTAGCCATGTCATCTGGTTAGAAACCCAAAGCTGCTCTTCATTATTGGATGCAACCTGCCTGCAAACAGGGAACAGACTGGCAATACTGCCCCCGATTTCAAGGATGCAGAGGCAGTCATTACACATCCTCCTTCTGGGTACATCCAGCACAGTGGCACATATTTATGCTGTGCTACTGTGCCAAAGACCCAGAAACCTCCCTCGAGCACACTGACACCAACTCTGGCAGACGGAGCAGGAGTAAGCCTGACTCCGAGTACACTCAGGCTTCACACTGGCTCCTAGTATGCAAACCAAAGGCAGCTTTTCAACTATCTGCTCTGTAAATTAAGAATGCCTTTAGTTGCTTTGAAAAATAAGAGCTTATTTAGTCAATACATCGGCTTCTTCAAAGAGCCTTAAAACTAATTAGCCATACTGAGTTACTATGAAAATACAGAGCTTACACTCAATACTCTTGATGATAACAGAGCTGGTGCTTTGGTACTGAAGCTATAGAATTAACACAAACTTCATCAGATGCATTTTCCTATAGGCTCCAAATTATATTTCAAACTGAATATTTTCCTTTCCTGCGGTGGATGTGGGAATTCACTTAATTCATTTTTAAGTTCAAAGCAATAATGATTTTTTAGCCCATATGCAGATCAAGAGTTTGAATATTCAACACTGACAGCACAAGGGGATGGAAGACAGACACACAAGAGAAGACGCAGAAAACAAAAACAAAAGCTGCAGTAAAAAAAAGTAAAGAGGGCAAAAAAAATAGTTGCTGTACTACAGATGAGCTGTACAGCTGTTCCCATTTAACTTTCACAGGACAGAGAAGTGGGAATTGCTTAATTTAATGCAAAGGGCACACTAGCCAGAGGCAAACCCTCCCTCATAGATGCAGATAGGCTGTCAAGCAAAAAAAAGTTGACAAACCCCCACAAGATATGCAAAGGGCAGAGAAGCAGACTGCAAGGCTCACAAATTTTAATTCCAAGAGTTCCTGCCCATCCCTGCTTCTTAAAGAGCGAGTTTACTGAGATAAGCTTTCGCTTCTTAAAAAAAAAAATATATATCAAAAAAGTAAAGAAAGTCAAAGGCAACAGCATCATAGGAAAAGAAATCTCTCTTTTCTCTGACTTCCATTTATCTGCTTTACATGCAGGTTTACTTACAGCAGAGACCAGCAGGGATGCATCCGAGGGCTCAGCACCACCGGCACTCCCTACAACCCCAATCCTCCTTCCTCTCCTGCTCCTCCTCTGCTCGCTGCCCCACCCAAAGCATCCAGCCCTTCCAGCTCACTTCCCCTCCCCAAGGGAATCAACACTGCTTGCTCCAAAGGTGTGACAAATCATAATTCTGAATTTCAGGGCAGAACCTGGCAGCAACTGAGGAGAGGGGGGAAAAAAAAGCAAGTTCTGCCAGCGGGTAAGGGGAACTAAAAATTACCATTACAAATCATCACAACAACTTCATTATTAGTTTATAACATGTCATATAGCTGATTTCCTTCCTCTCCTCTTCCTACACTTTCACTGACTATATTGATTGGACTTGTCAGCATGTTCTCACATAAGACTGAATTCAATTAAATTAGATACAACCAACAAGCCAGCAGGTATTCGATGTTTGCTTAAAAAAACATCAAGTAGCAACATGTGCAGACAGCCAGCGTCACCTGAAAGGAGGATGCTCCGTAATGTATTTAGTAACTGCTATCTGCACAGAAAAGGCCAGAAGCAGACTTTAACCAGCAATTCTCTGCAAGTGTCAGGACAGCAGCAGAGCACGACAACTACTGAATCTTATTTCACACACCGGATCAGAGTTTAATCTGAGCAGCAGCCACATAAATCCAGAGGGGCTCTATTAAAAACCAGTGCAATGACTCATTCCACAGAGAAAAGCATAAATTCAAACTCTAGGCATCTATATATTTCCTAAGAAAGCCTTTTGTTTAGCAACAAGAATTTCTTTGTTGGACAAGCAGGGGGCTGGATCACATCCTTGTAGCAGGACATTTCTGCTCCTTTAGCAACACAGAAGGGCATTAAGACAGCCCACATGCAAAGCTGAGACTGTGTATGTCTATGCCAAGTAACTCTGCCATGGGCACATCAACACAGCGCTATTTTCAATCCTCCCCGGCCACTGCAACTCTACAGCAGCCCTAAGGCTGCCCTCTGTCCTCATCCACCCCCAGCTCTAGCAGTAACCCTGACAAACCCTTGCCCTCTCCCCCAAAAGTCAGTGGGCTTTTTGCCACCTGCCCAGTAAGACCAGGATTTCCTTCGTGGAGCATAGTAATGGCTCAGAGCCACTGCTGCTCCTTCACAGCCCTTTGAAAAGCTTTGCCAAGAAGAGCATAATGTCTTTCTTTAGAGACACATCCGTTCATCGGGAGGCACAAGAGGCACACTCTCCTTCCCACCAGCCAGGACAGGAGCCCTCAGCCCTGACACCCAGCACAGCAACAACTGCCACAGGGACTTCCAGCTTCCACATCCTTCTCACCTAATACCAACCTTCTACAGCAAGGAGGTTTTGGGTCCACGCCCTCCCCCCCAGCCAAAATTAAAGCAATTCAGCATAGTACCAGCTTATTTGAAGACAGAAATATCCAACATCGACACCACTTCCCCAAGGCCTTTGTGTTCAATGATAAAGTCGATTTCTGGGTCCCATTTGTTGGTGTTTACTGAGATGAGAAGCACCAAAACACATGGTCTCCATTGGGTGTGCTCGGGGAAGTCGCACACATAGATAATCTCAGCAAATTGCCACTGAGCACAAGAAGATACACTTCAGCAACCACATGCATCCCAGAAACAAAAGACCCACATCCATTTTAATCACCATTGCGCCCCATATTTCTATAACAATGATGACACCACCCCCATTATGCATTAGGAATGAGGTATTAAAAACAAAAACAGGAAAATACCAAAACAAAAGATGAACACCTGTTGATGATCTCCTTTTTCTTTGGCATTATCTTGATGCCAAGACACTATTAACAGCTTCATCTGTTATATGCAAAATCTTAAAATTAGGCTGCTTCAGCCTTTACTCTGAAATATTGTGGCAGTTGCTCTCCCATCAACAATTTTTCTTTGTCTGGGATATGTGCTCTCACACTGATCAAATATAGAAACACATACCCATAAAAAATTCTGCAGTGTGCTGGGCAATTGATTTGGTTACCAGCAGTTCAGGTGTCAGGTCAAAGTCTGGGGTCTGGATGATTAACACAATACATGTTATATGTAAAATACTACAGGACATAAAGCTCGGCATTAAATGCAGGACAATGATAGAGATATTAATAAAAGGTATAGTGTATTTTAAAATCTAACAAAATGGTTATCCTAACCATTGCACTTATCAAAATTATTATCAAACTCCAAAAGCTTGATTAAATCTGATGCATTCTACTGGATTTTCCACTTTTCTTGTACATACATAAAAACACATACTTCATGCAGATAAACAGAAAGCCCTTTACTACTTGGAAAGCACTGAGCCAGTACTACCTCTGTTTTCTCATTATGCTCTTTGCAAACTCCTGTTTCATCTGACCAAGCAGAATCACCCTGCCACAGCTGTTGCTGCATTTTTCACATAAGACACTACATGTTCCCAAAACAAGAGCTGGCCTAAGCTGCCTGTGATAGAGAAAGCAAGAAGGGACAAGGGGCAGCCCTGTACTCACAAAGCCCTTCTTGTGGTGGCTATGACTAAAGTCCCTCACTTTGAGGCAAGGACCCTATGGAAATGTGCTGGCTAACAGAACAGGAAGATTCTGTCAGCTCTTCACATGCCCCTGGCCCTTGAAAATCCCAGCCTATCTCCCAGTTTAGAGGCTAGCCTTCTTCTCCACATGTTTTTCTCCTCAATACCCCAAACAATTTCACTTTTTTCTGCAAGGAAATAGAGGCACAAGGTCTTCTCTCCCTCCCTAGTTCTAAGTATATTAGCAGATGTCAGGATTTCAAGGCAGCTCCTTGTTCAAGCAAGGAGAATGCAAAGCCAAAGCATGAGGCCGACTATTTGATCAATACTCTTTGATTTAATTAGCTTTGGACCGTGCTTGAAGTTGATGCCTTAGAGGTGTTGCCACAGGCAAAATTCAGTTTGCAAGAGGGATTGCTTTCACCATCTGAAAAATAAAAAAAAGATCTAAAACTTGGAGGGACTGAGGACAATTTACCACCTAGAAAGACTTGCCTTCAGCAAAGCAACAGTCATCTGGCTTACCTAATAATTCAATTCCTATAAAGAAAAGAGCTATCACACCAAACTTTTTAATATATTTTGTGCCATTTCACTTTCATTTTTCAACTTAATACACTCTACTCACCTTGCTTCTATATCTTCCTAAGTCAGTTCTTTGGATAGGAGGCCAGTATTGCCCAGCAGCTGCCAACATAAAACTTCTAGCTCTCTCCAAAGTGGGTCACAAAAGCCATTTGCTGCACATATAAACTTGTCACCTCTTCCAGTTTATTCAGTTTTATCTAAAAATCAAGACCTTGATGCATATATATGAAACAGAGCTGTGAACAGAGCAGACCAATATCTACCATATTTTAAGGTCTATTTACACGTGTCAGTATACATATATTAATCCTAATGTATTGGATCTGGGCCAGAAGCTGAAAGCCAGGACATAAAGCTTGAAGTAGCAGTCTGGACACAAGTCCAAACTTGGCAGTTGAAAGTCATATATAGTCATCATTACTCAAATTCAGTGAAGGGAGGGCAGACCTCAAATCCCTATTAGATTTACTGACTTATCGATTTACTCAGTTTATTAATTTCTTTTGTACCTTTACAGATCCTGTCACAAAGAATTCAAAACAGAGGTTCTTAACCTAAGGAAATGATGACTGCAATTGAACATTTGCTTTATATCATTAACGACACTTCCAAGATGGGTCAAGCACTCCTGCAGACTCAAGTGCCAGACCCTGCATTTCACCCCCAGATGAGCAGTGATGCCTGCTGTGGAAACTGAGTAGAAGTCAGGAGCTGGCAAGTGTGTCCCCACCCATCCCATCGTACCCTTTTTACACACTGCTCAGTGTCTGCTAACACATCCTTGGCACTCACATCACAGTTTGCTCACTGCTGGTCAAAAATATGCATGACAGAGAGCAGTTAATGAGTTCAATGTGAAATAAATTAAATCAAATCACGACCTCACAGCATTGAAAGCGCATTAATCTCTTACACCAAAGCTGTGCAAGGATATAGCTGCAAGACCAGAGCTCTACAGGCACTTGCTGTGAATCCCCCCCCTACAAACACTGAGGGCAAGCACAGCTTTTGAATGTGCTCCACTCCGCAGCAGTCAGGACCACACACAACCTGCATCCCTGCAACTCAGCTCCATCTTCCGTCTTTGACACCATGACAGGAGCACCAGAAGCAGACCCGCAGCTCCCAGAACCCAGGGCTGACCTTTAATCTTCTCACAGGAGTGCAGGCAAGGTGTCAGTGCAGCACTGTGAACAGCTCTGGTCTCAAAGACGTGCACAGATGCAAAGATGTGACAGAAAAAACGCAGGGACATCTGCAGTTCTGCCAAGGTCCTAACTACCAGCCCTCCTTCCAAGTGATCAAGGGGAAAACTCCCAGATCCCACGCGAAGTGTTGTTACTGCAGTAGCTGCTGGTTTTAGCCCGATCAAAGTCTTAAGTGTTTGGGAAATGAGAATCTCTTAAGCATCTCCAGCTCATCTGACCACGGCTAATGTAGGTAGGCTGTGGATCAGCTGGGCTCTGTCCTCACCAAATCCAACAGCAGGAGAGCTCTGCCAGGCAGCCAACAAGGACTGCAGGCAGGAGACCCACCATGGCCACTGCTGCCTAAATGTGTCTGTAGCACAAGTGCAGACTAGGAAAGAATGATTCACCTTCCATTTTCAGGGTCACATATCATCTTTACTGCCAAGCAGGTGGTAAGGTCAAACTACAACTAGGCAAAAGGCAATTAAAGGAAAGAAAAAAAAAGGAGATGGAACCTCCCTAGAAACTAAATGAAGGTAATAAAAACAGTAACTGATCCATAAAGTGAGAAATGGGACCACTGGAGGAGGAGTGGGGGGCCAGGAATCACAGCCAGCCTCTGGAGTCCAGAGAACGTGGGAAAACCTGACTATTTCAAACTTGCCTAGCACATAAGAATTGCTTTTGTCTGCATTAAAAACTGCTCTGCTTTCACCACCAACGTGACCAGCAGTTACAAAAGGAGAAATCTCAACAATAAAATGCTGAACTGTGCCATGCCAAAAGGCTGCTGTCCCACGCCAGCAATATTCTGAGCTGGACCGTGCTGCCTGCTCACTGCCACTGTCCGCGGGACAGAACAAAAGCTGTGTCACTACCCTGTATGCAGAAAAAGAGACAATAGCTCCCATAAAAAGCTTTTTAGTGAGATTTCTGGTCTGGGATCTGATCTGATCCACCCCTTAAAGCTTTAATCAGCTGCACAGTGAGTTGGCATACCACCATTTTAATATTAACCCTTTTAATTATCCATTTGAGCACTCTTCCCTAACCCCAGGAAGAAGGACACTGACCCCACACTCTGTCCCATATCTGCACAACACATGAAAACAGTTTTGTACAAGGTATCACATCTATATGGGAAATCAGCAGAAACTGCCTTCATCTCATGTCTTTGGGCTTTTCTGTATGCCTATTTTTACTCCACAGATCTCTTCAGAGCCTTGCTAGTGGCCAAGAAATCTGCTTGACCACAGCAGCTGGGCAGGATGAGTCAGGGCACATGAATTCTTTTAACCCCTCTGCACCTGTGCACTGAGAGTATTGGCTGCTCAGCTGAACACAGCTGGGATTAGTTCTCTCCCATGGAAGAAAACTCATACAGCAAGGTCAAATCTTCCTAATTCTCAACACTCTTCAGCAAGGTTTAAGGGAAAAAAAAATTAAAGAGAGAGAGTGAAACAGACAAGCCCCAAACACAAGGTAGACTTTCCAAATGACTGACAAAGAAATGCAGCCATCAGAGCACGAAACATGTTGTGATAGCATAGCACATAATACAATATAAATGGAGCACACACTCCAGAGCCTCAGCCGGCTTTATGCTTTGCAGAGCCCACAACTTTTGAATTCAATAAAATAATAAGCACCCTGACCTTAATGCAGTCATCAACGCTAAATAAAGCCAAGCACAGTTGTGCTCCTTTGATCAGTCTTTTCATACAGGCAGTATAAATAGTGTTGCTGCTTTTCCATATGCTAAGAGGCTTTTACTCTGGGAAAGTGTTACATGGGCACACCAGGAAAATAAGTAGTGTTTTGTTTCTTTTTCCTTTTGGCCTTTTGTTTTGTTGTTATTACTTTTCAAACTGTAGAGAGAAAAGTTAAACAATCAACTCCCAGTGATCCAAACAATGTGTTTACATAAGGGTTTACAAAATGTAAAAGCAAGTTGCTCCACATTCAGATATTCTGTGGTCCTGCCAAGTGTCTCTACAGACTAATGTCCTCTGAGACACAGACTTGTGCTATAACGTTTCTGGCCAAAGCATTTGAATTTTAAAAGCCAAATACAAAGAGAAAGAACCACAGCCAGCGGTACAGCAGTGATCCCTGGTGTGAAGAAAACTGTAGGGTTTGGTTTGCTTAGGTCAGTGTTTCTGCTTCCTCACCATCATTAGGAAGGCATGGATGGACCTGACCATTCCTGTACTCTCGAGGATTTTAGCAGCCTTTTCCATTACCTGGCCCACATTAGCTCAAAGAGCACCCTGCATATCCCGGTGGCTGTCAGCCGGGCAGGACTGCTATGCTAACTTGGTCCCTTAGCCATGTTCAGTACAGTGTCTGCAAACTTTTGGCAACTCCAGCCTCCCAGAAATACCAACCCTCAGCGATGCCAGTCAGCTTCGGTCCTTGAGCCAAGCTGCTTTCTTTCCACGAAGTCTTTCCACAGGTTTTCACAATGCCCCAGTTATTCAATTAGCATTGGCAAAAAATTAGAAAGGCATCCAACTTCTAGTTTTGCATCTTAAAACCAAATGTGGATGTGTGTGTTTTAGCCAAGGGTTATAGCCTGGCCTCGCACATGCTGTGCGGTAGTGTGACCCAGCTGTATCTCATCTAGCTCATTTTGCTAATAAATGAACAAATATTTCTTTCTGTAACAATTAATACTACAGCTATTACACTTCCAGTGGATGCACACATGTTCCAGAAAGAAGCTGTTATCATGAAGGTGGTATTTTAAAATACTAAGATGCACAGAAAAGACATTTAATCACAAAATGGAGATGTTTTACACTTGCAATGACTAAATACATTGGCCCTTACCAGGGAGTATTGAAGCCTGTGACATTGTTCTATGTTTTGATCCAAGTCAAACACAGGCTACTCAGACACCCAAAGGAGCACAACAGTGATGAATCTTCAGATGCTGCAATATCACTGATCTTTAGAAAGTTAGGTAAATAATACAAATAATCCTGGGTAAATCACACAAAAAGAGCACAGAAACAAATCTGGGTTTACACATTTCAGGTAGCTGAGTGGCCTGTCTACTTGGGATAACTTGACAACATATCAAGTGTCTGAAATGAACATTTGAATACTTTACTGACCCAATGGCTTAAGGCAGCATCAAGGGACTACGGAAAGAAAGAAGGTATTTCTCCTCATTCATCAAATGGTTCTGTGTTTCCATATTCTCCATCTTATTTTCTCACTTCTCCACCATAGCCATGAGTCCCCTGTGCCCAGCAACCTCCCAGAGACAGCCTGACCTCTCCTCTATCTGCAAAAAGTACCTTCAAGCCTCAACAAGAATACTCTCACACTTTTTACATGAAGTGTGAGGGTCCAAAATGCAGTGGCAGAAAAGATAACCTACAAAATATTTGAAGTCCCCAGCACAGACTTAGATTAGAGGGGCTACATTGCCAAGAGTAGCCTTGTACAACAACAACTCAGCCACCAGTTTAGATGAGAATTTCAGAGATGCATAGCCCTGAGAGCTGCCTGTCATGCCTTTTGGGAGCTCACTTCACCCTCTACTTGTGAGGAATCATCCTTTCAAAATGTAAGTCCCAAGAGTTTCTTTTTCCCTATGAGCGATTTTTCCATTGTCAGTCCTTTAACAATGCTATTTTTTTTGCTTTTTTTATTTTTTACAAAAGCTTTATAATCCTCTTCTTTTTCATCTGAGTGGAAACCACTATATGACAGCTTTAAACTTTTCTTTCTCTAAACCCAGCAGTCCCTCCTCAGCTATAATCCTCCTATTGGAAAGATCAGTTTGCAAGTCCTTGCCTTCAGGCAGCCACATCACAGCAACGATTACAGACCCAAAAATGCAATCAAAACCCCTCATCTTTTAGCTCAATGGCCATGACTTTAATTGCATGACAATAACAACAAGAAAATTAAGTGACAATTTGAAATTATAAACTGTTCCCAACCCACGACATTCATTTTGGCTCCAGGGTCCTTGAACTGCAAGGAAGGCACATCTGAAAGCACCAAAACGGCTTTGACATCAGTGTCCCATTTTTAAACTCTCCCAGGCACACTGGCTTCTGAGACCTTTTGGACTTTTGATCACCCTCTGGCTCAGCCTGGCTTTTCCTCCTCCCTCCAATTTTATCCACAATGGCAAACGTCTAATAACTACAGAGGCACACTCAAGTTCTCACATTTTCTTTATAACATGATATGAACAGTGCCTATATAACTAAAATTTTAGAGGAATTTTAGCTCTAAAATTAGAACTAAATTTTACTTCCAATTCTGTGAAATGAGAACTGAAGAATTTTTTTGTGGGGAATAAAAAGATAGCAAGTTAGCAGCGCCTGAACTAAAGCTGGATTGGTTTTCTCTTCAACAAAAATCCGTGGCATATATTATTTATATTTCAGGGACAGTGTAGTCAACACAATTTTGCAATGGATGAAAAACACAAACCCCTCCTTTTTTAAAAACTGCAGTGAAGTCAGAGGAATTGCCACCATCCAGAACAAATCAATGACACACCCTGAAATCAGCCAGATCCAAGAGCAGAGCTTCGGTCAGTCTGCCGTGATCACAGGGGAAAGCTGCAAAGTTCAGCTCAGGATCCCATTAGTCGCAGCTACGCTTCAGGTCAGCTTTTCTCTTGGAGAAAATACAGAGCAGAAAAAAGCCCCTGTGGAGTTCCCTGTCTACTCCCTCCTTCACGGTACAATCCAGCCCCAGAAATTTTCACTTCTATAGCACAAATAATCCCGCATCAGTGCAGTGTCATTTCTAGAAGCACCTAGCACTGCTGTGCTGCACAACTGCAGTGGCACATACACAGACAAGGCTCTCCCAGGTGTGTTCTTCCCTGCATCCTTGAATAACCAGGCATCAGGGTTTCCCTTGACTGGAGGACCACGATAGCCCCAAACTGTACATCCAGTCTGCAAAAGTCCTGAAATCACTTTAGATGGGAAGTCAAAGTTAATACCCAAACCCTTAAAATTACAGTTTTTCAAAGGTTTGTTTTTTTAAAATTGACCTACTGGTTCACACTGAGGTTCTTCCCTACAGAAAACAGTTAATAAGCAAAGAGGGAAAAGAAAACATTCCTTTGAAAAAAAAGTAAAATTCTAGAAAGGAAGAGCATGAGATACCGAAGCCATTGTTTGAAAGCTCTCTCCCAATACACATAACACAGTAGCCAACTCTTACTCTCATAGTACTGCCCATTTGGAACAACATCCCAAGAAATGGGCGATTCTTTTGCTTTCTTACATTTACTTCTCTCCTTGTTCTAAACTCTTATTTTTTTCCTTTCCTAGACAACAAGTCTCACTTTGCACCGCTGACCCGACCTCATTCTAGCTATATGGCAGACAGCTGCATGCCTTGTTGGATCTCTTCCAGACATCACAACAGACAGCACCAGCACCACTCCCTAAACACAACCCCTCCCAAGCAATTTGTTTTACTAATTATTAATCTGTCTTTGGAAGAGACAGTAATCAATGAGATGTAATAAACACACACAAACCCTGTACATCACAGCCTTTTGTCTAAAAGGCACCACAACGGCACAAACGGGAGCTGGGAACATGATACAGAGATCTTGGATGCACTTGTGTGCAGGCTGAAGTGTCCAAGCTGGCTTTGTACACTCCAACCACAAGTGTATGGACTTGCCCACAGCATCACTTATTCTTGCTGCCTCAGGCCACAGCTTAGCAAGAAAGTAAATCTAGTCCCAAGTCCCTTAAAATAAGCATAAAACTGTGCCAACTACACTATGCAAAGGGCCAAGTTACCTCAGCTACAGAACACAAGTCTTCATTTTCAAGTGTCATAAAGCAATCCAAATATTGCACTGGGTTTTCTTGCACATCTCCATTTAAGTAGGCTCTTGCGTACATCTTCATGTCTTTTACACAGCAAATTCAAATTTAATTGAAAATGAAACTAGTAAACAACTATTAGAATCTAGTTCCAAAAGCAGTTTCCATGAGGAGAAGGTACAGAGAAAGGAAACAGGTCAGAAGTCCTGAAAAAGGACAGCATCCAAGTGGGAAGAGATGTCTGCATTGTGTGAAGAGATGTCTGCATTTCTTTGTCCATGAAGTGAAGCATTATTTGTAGTGCCTTCACATTTTGTTTGGTACATCAAAGTCATCAAGCATCAGTATAAAGTTCCACAAGACTTCAAGTTCTTCAACTCAGCTCCTTGTCACATCATCATCCCCTACACTTACACTTAGCAACTGCAAAGCACCCTCCAGGTAAGATGCAATGGCTGATTTAAAAGCTTTCACCATCAAACAAAAGACATGCAATGAATACAGAAGTGAGGAAGCAATTAGTATTGCTGAAGACATGTTGTTGAAACCTCCAGCTTTTTATTTGATTGTCAAATAGGGTCTAGGCAGCTTTATTCAAAACATCTTTGTGCTTGTACTCTAAATATCAAGTACATGTAACTAAATCTAACACTTAAAAAACCCCTCCCTATACTTTGAGCTCAAAGTATAATCACAGTGCATCTGGCATTTAAATAAATAACCATTAGCACAGGAAACACACAGCATAAAAGCACCAGGTCAAGAAAAGACAGATGAATAGACAGAAGCAGCATGGGATTGGATTTAATGCCATGTTTACTAGGGATCTGCTGCGTTGAGAAATGTAGAGGGCTTCCTCTGGCAGGCTGAGCTACAGGATTAAAAATGCTGGCTATGACTAAAAGGGGAGATTTAATTATCTGGCTTAATTGGCGAAGGAGGAAAACCAGCTCCAACTTCAATAAAGCAGCAAACTAAGAGCAACTAGGACACCTATAGAGCTCTCAAGGCTTGAAGGGTTTCTCATATTTCCCACTAAAACAGTCAGGTATCTATTTGTTAACTAAAGCAACAGAAAGGAGCACTAGGATTTAAAAGGAGAAACATATTACTCGAGATGAATTGGATTAAACCATACCAGGACTACAGATTAGCATGAATTAGCCTCTACTGTCAGCAAATCCTGGCAACACTCCGACCCACCATCAGCAAACAACTCCATAAAATTTCAAGTCACATTCACAATTATTAATCAAATCACATACAGAACTGGCATCGGCAGACACAAACCAATCATAGGAAAACTATCCTCCTCAAAGCAGACATCATGCCCAACGCCACTGACTCATGAAATGCCCCGCAGCAGGTCATTTGAGGGTTTTGTGCCTCAATAAAGTAAAAACAATATTTTTGTGCCTTCATACTAATTGCCACTTTAGATCTATAGATGAAAACTACTATGGAAATGATTTCTAATAAATCACATTATGATAGTCACAGCCCAAAATTCACTTTGCTCATCACTCAGCAGTGAATAAGAGCACTTTCCCCTTAAGTGTAATCCAATTTGTTGTGTCTATTTTCACAGCAGCCACACTTACTTTCACAGTCAGGTAGGGTTTCCATGATGTCCTTCTCATCACTGCACACCATTCAAACAATCCTGTGACCTGGGTCCCCTATAGGGACAGCCCAGGCTGTTTCAGCTTTCATCAGTCCCCACACTGGGATGTAATGTAAATGCACATCCCACACACACGTGGGCTCCCCCATTGCCCCAGAGCCAAGAGGAGATAAGAAACAAACAAGTATTTCACCAACAAACTAGTATTTCATCAACAAACTGGGCTCAGCTCTCAGCCCTTATTAGTCCACATGCTAAAATGGATTACTTAAAGCTGGATGCATCCCTCTGCTCCACACAGGTCACTAGCATTATCCCTGTCATGGAGAAACCTGTGATGGGATTACAGTGACTGCCTGAGGCCACTCGGCAAACCCAGGGCAGAGCTGAGAGCAGATCCAAGATTAGGACAAGCAGAATAAATGCCACCATGGTGCTATGCTAGTATGCTTTTGCACTCCCATCCATGTGCCATGGCCACATAATTGCTCCATCAGAAAACCAGGGAAGGATATGATGCAATTTAATAAAGCAGCCTCCCAGGGATGTGAGAGAGTCCATACTGCTGGAGGTTTTCAAGATGTGAGCATTCAGGGTACTAGACAGATAAGCTCATCCAGTCTCCTATTTCCATGAAACATTGGACCAGATGATGTCTCAAGTTCACTTCCACATTGGGCTACTGTATGAAAAACCAACCTGGGAGTGTAGCACAAAGGGTTTGTTTTCAACTGCACTGGTCTGTTTGATCCGCCAACAACCAGTTTGGCCATGCACCCATGCCAAAAGAGGCATCAGCACACGGGCAGGGTGAGAAAGCATGGCCATAACCAAGGAAAAGGGAGGAAAAACACAACATTCCTGTTTCCCTCTGAAAGGCTTCTCAGGAGGCTCCAGGAAGAACACTATGTGCTAATCTGTCCCCAAGTTTCTACAGGAAAATAGTAAGTGTGCTAAAAGGCCTGAACATTGCTTTCACCAAACAACTGCTCTCCCACTTGTTGTGCTGCTTGCAGGGATGAATCACTGCCTCCTGAAAGCTGTAATTTACCAGGACATCAGCCGGCTCTTCGTGGTAGGCAGGTGAAACTGATGCCTCCCTACTTAATTGCCTGTTTTTCTTCAAACTCAAACCTGGTTGACTAGTAGCATCTCACAAAGATTTCCAAACCCAAGAGACAGATTTAGTAACACCTCGCCTTGCTAAAACACTGCCCAGTTAAAAACAAGGCACCACTGGAGGAGTTCCTTAAATTCAAAAGCTTTGTTTTGCTTCCTTTCCTAACTGCTCCCAACGATTCGATTCCCAAGAAATAAGATCTTGTCTTTACCGAAGGTCTCAAATGTGGGCTGAGGAAGCATGACTCAGATCAGATGCAATGAAACATCCACAGCTAATTAATAGGATGCATCTAGCTTTCCTCTCATTAAAAAAAAAAAAGGCCAACAAAAAAGCAAAACCTACACCATGAAAGAGAAAACATTTGGATTAAGGCTTTAACAAGGTCTTTCCATGCAACTGTCCATGAGCTGCAACCCCAGAGCCCCAAACCCAACAAAGCCAGGCGTGACCTCCTCTAACCACTTTTTAATTATTTTTTCTAATTAAAGAGGGGCCATAAGAGCTCACCTGCACACTGTGCCTGTTGTGCATATGTACATCACTGGCTGGCACACCCAGAGATCACCTCACCGATCAGACCCGTGGGGAATTAGGTCTAAGAACATGCAGTTCATAAGTCACTGCAGCATGTCCAGGCATGAGATCAGCACTGAGCTTCCTGACCCAGCCACGAGGGCAGTGGCATCGAGCACGTGCTGCTGCAAAGCAGCTGAGATGCCCTGGAAAACACAGCCTGAATCCAGGCCATGTGGGTGAGTCACCATGTGGAGCACGCCCGGTGCCAGGGCAGGACAGGGCTCTGTGCTGGCAGAGCACATAAGCCCTTCTTGATGCTTACACACATTTTAATGTGACTCTCGCTAAAGCTAAGCAGTTCCCAGGGGAAAGGGAGCAGGGGACATTGTGCCTTATTTCCTAGATTGTAAAGGAGATCAAAAGCACTTCCTTGGTTTAATTTTTGCATCTCATTAATCCACCATGAATAATCGGTGCTGCAATGCTGAGAGGCACGCAGATGGATATCTGAGCTGCTTATGGAATTGGAACTGAGAGCAAAATCCCATCCCAAAGCTTGGACTAAGTGATTATATGTTTCAAACATCACTCAAGAAGGTCTACAGCTACTTTTTATACACAAGGTCAGACTGAATGGAAACAACTGCCCTTCAGACCTGACAATCTCTCTTTTTGCATACCCTATAATTTCTATCCCTTTCTCCTTACAATTTTCCTCTGTTTCCACTATTGGTTCAGACATTAGAAATAATCAGGATATTTAGGACAATTCAGCTTAGATCAGCTAATTCATTGTATCCTCCAGGCTAGAGAAATCACTAAAGACTAGAAAATTCAGAGATGTCATTTGTCAAAGGCACTTCAAGTGAATTTATTGTATAGATACAATGAGCTTATCGGGTGTTTCCCAATGAAGAGGCTATGAGTGGAGAACCATTTTCCCACTACAATACAATGTCATTTAATGTAAGTATATAAAGTGTCTGTGTCACATCATCACACATTTAGCAAAGGAAATTAAAGACATAAAGGAGAGAGGTGGCATGAATCCTCCAAATGCAATGCTGTCCAGACAGTAGGAAACACTGAAAATACTGTCTCGTGCATTTGGAGCTGAGCCTTTCTGAATGAATTAGCATTCAGCCAGTGAGGACACATGGAAGGAAACTTTGCAAAGTGCCAAAAACGACTTGTCTGAAAAGAATTCAGTAAATAGATTCCAGTGTCTGACAAGTGTAAGCTGCACTGAGTATTATCAGAGAGCAGTACCTCTTAACCACATGGTCTGATTTGCTAAATGGCAGCTCCTACCAGCTGAAGTCCAAGAAAGATAATCTGAAGGGTCCCAACAAGGCGAGACAGGAATGATCACAATGACAGATGCTGCCCAAGTAGGGTACTCAGAAGTCATTGCATGAACCATATCAATGTGTTATTTATTTTCACAGACTCGTTCCAGATTGTATTTCTGGCACAAGGGGTAAGATCAAGAGCATTTCTCTCAAGAAACTAAGCTAATGAGGATAATTAACGCAACTCCTAAATATATAAACGGTGCAGATAACGAGTCTCATTTGAATTTTGCTTTTCTAGCAAAAAAGCAGATGGATTGATCTGACCTGTTTCATTAGACTTTCGCCTTGCCAAAAAAAGACACTCTCCCTTTATCTAAACAGCCATAACCAGGCCAAAAGCCCTCTCCAGCGCTTTGAGGACATTTCGGGCTCCACTTCAGCTTACTCCTTGACTTCTGCTTCTTCTGCCAAGCAGCTGGGAGCTGGGGGAGAAGGGGACCCCCCACCCTGCTTTCACTGCCAGCAGCATCCACACTGTGTGCCCAGCCCAGGTCCCACAGAAACACAGGTTTCATCTCTTGAATAAAGAAGCAACGTAATGGGACTTTGATTCAAAATTCTGGATTAAGGCCAAGTTAGCACTTCAGCTGTGAGGTCTTCAGAGTGCAGGACTTCAAAAAATCAGCAGATACTAGACAACCATGTAATGCAGGGGAAAAATGAATAATGCAGTATTTCATTTCTCTGCATGGATGAGAAAAAGATCCAGGAAAATAATGTAGTACTTATGATCAATAATGCTTCAATTTTAACCAATTTTGCTATAAGCCAGGAACCAAATAAATGCTACATGAACAGGGCTCCTCTCATGGGGCCAATAAAGAATCATGGAATCAATTAGGCTGAAAAAGCCCTCTGAGTCCAACCATTAACCCAGGACTGCCAAGCCCACCGCTCAATCATATCCCTGAGTGCCCCATCTGCATGCCTTTCCAACACCTCCAGGATCGTGACTCCACCACTTCTCTGGGGAGCCCGTGCTTGACAACTCTTTCGGTGAAGAACTTTTTTCCTAATATCCAATCTTAACCTCTCCTGGAACAACTTGAGGTTGTTTCCGCTTGTCCTGTCACTTGTTACTTGAAATAAGAGACCAACCCCCACCTGGCTACACCCTCCTCTCAGGTAGTTATAGAGAGGTATCATGTTCCTGAGGCCTGCCCTTCTCCAGGTTGAACAACCCCAGCTCCCTCAGCCACTCCTTATCAGACTTGTGCTCCAGAGCCTTCACCAGCCCCACTGCCCACAAAAGAGGAGAGGAGCAGCCAAATTGTCACAGCACAGATCAAATGCTTTTTGATCACAATGACTCACCTCAACCGGCAACTGCTAAGCAGATCTCAGAGTCCACTCTCAGGAGATATTTACCCAAATCTTGCCTGTCTAAACACACACACACATTTTTAGACTCCTTTCTCATGTGTATTAGCTAAGTGGCCCAGCATCTTCATTGCTGTTATGCCTGACAATTTTGTTCTGGCCATCACCCGCCAAGCTCTCCCCAGCCTCCCGTAATGGCCACCGAGCTCACACACACCAAATGTTGGCCATCCCTGCAAGTCACCCACGGCATGCAGGTCTTCCAACACCCAGAGGCAAAAGCGGTGAGGGGGAGACATGCCTGTGTTACTGCTCATCTCTTCCAGTCAGAGCAATTCATCCTGCTGCAAATAAAAAGGATTTACAGCACCCACAGGAATATCACATCCTGCGCCAAAGCTGGTCTGAACCCCCTGACCGCCAAGAAAATATCCAAAAGCCTCATCTGCTAACAAATTTTGGCATCTGATGGGAAGCAGCACATGGCATGCTCCCAAAGCCTCCTCTCTCTGTTCTCCATGCTTTTTAAATAGGTATCCATACAGTCAAATTAATATGGATTATATTTAAACGGTTTTTAAAATGCTTTCAGTGCACACAGAAAAAAGAATCTACCATGTGGAATCCCTGCTATTTAAAAGATATATTAAACAGAACAATATAAACTGCAACTGTCTTTATAATAAAAACAGTAATTCTGCCCAGTGGTTCCAGCAAGACAAGTGATTCCCGTCGATTTATGCACATGGGTCTGATCTTTGCACACAAACCTCTGACTGCACTTACAAAGCAGGTACATAGCCATGTATACCTGGAGCAGAGCAAGAAAGAGAAGCCACACCACATTAACTGCACCTCTCGTACTTAGCAGCTGTCATAGAAGATCTTTAAACACTTACAAGAGGTCACATCTTTCCCTCCGTTTAGTATTAATATGGATTACAATGTAACTGCTTCAAATGTGCATTCCTAGAGTTGGTTGCCACAGCCCAGGTTTGGGGCCACAATCCCAGATGTTCAGGCCCAAACCAGGTAAAAAACTCAATCTCTCATTCTCTTCTATTGCCAGGGCACACAGTCACCACTTTCCTCTTTTCCCCTTGCTCACAGAGAAGAGGTCTGCTGCACCTGCCCAGCCTGAACTCAGTCCTGCCTGCAGAGTTTGGGTTGAACGAAGGAGCAGACCAAAGCTCAGTAACACCACCACCCTGGGTACCAGACACTTTCTGGTGCAAAAAACTCTCACTCAGCAGCCTTGCCTTGGAAGCCCAGACTGAGTCAGCCCTATTTAGGGCCCAAGCAGCTTTTGTTCATTTTTCTCCCATCTGCCAGCCAAAGACTGCAACTGGCCTATCTTTGTGGGCTTTTTTCCATTCCCCTCTTCTCTCAAAGTATAAAATGCTTTTCATAATTTTTCCTCTGATGCATTATTCAACCCATTTTAAGTCCTCTTCTCTGCTCATTTCTTACATGATGCCCTGAAGTTATAAATCTACAGTGCTTTCTCACAGATGACACTTTCACAAACAATGACATCCCGGTCATTTCCTCTCTGGAGTTCTCTGGCAGATCCTGTTTATTCTATATCTCTCTTGTTTGCATTGCAAACTCTTCAGAATAAGGACTTTCCATATTTTGTGTCCCATACTGCTGGAAACGTGACTGGAGCTACTCAATTCAAGGCTGTCAAGGCCAGAAGAGACCACTGCAATTATCAAGACTGGCCTTTGGCCTACCACACAACAAATTTCATCAACTGACTTCTGCATTAAGCCCCTGATAGTCCTCACAGAGGCATGTTACTAATGGATTGTCATCACCACACCATGTTTTATTTTACATTTTCCCCAATTTTGTTGCAAAGTCAGTGTTTCTCTCCTTCATATTCAATCTTTGCAATACTTTCAGCAATTAGCCCATGGTAAAATTCTAGGAAACGTTCTAAAATACACATGTACATTACTTCTATGATGTCTGCACTGTCCATTTTCATTAATTACTTATTATAGTTTTCATTTTCCCAGTTTATATTTAATGTACTTTTGCCAAGATAAGATACATAAAGAAAACCGAACTTTATTACAAATTATAGACTTACAATCCTCCTTGTAAGAAGATACATCTGTAAAAGATTAAAGAAATGAAATGATCTGAGAACAAGGTAAAATGAGAGAATAAGCTGATGGCATTGCTGGCATGCAAGGTATTTTTGTGTTAAAAATGTATGTACAAAAAACCTTTCATACACTCTGAATACCTGTATTAACTTTAATGTTCAACATGCTATAAAATGATCATCTTCTGAAGAAAAAGAAAAATGAATTCCTTTGAGCCAAGTATTAAAAGCATTTTTAAGGCAAACAGACACAAGAAGAATGCTTACAAAAAATCTGTTTTTCATCTGTCCAAAATTCGTACTGGCTTCAGCTAAAAGCCAATCAATCAATATGCAAAGAATAAAAAAAAAAGTTCTAGTCACTTATAAATATGTTTTTAACTACAATCATCTGGCAGTGGAGCACCACTGACCTAACTTCATGAGCATCTGTCAGCTGGTGATGGCCATGGTGCTGTCAGGAGAAGAAAACAGAGACATTTTGCTCATTTAACTGAGCAGACTAGAAGTGACCCACCACAAATCACAGTAAGTGGCACAGTCTGGAGGGGGAAAAATACCCAAAACAAATATTCAAGGAAACCAAAGAAAACCTGCCCTGCTCAGTGCACCCAGAGCTCTGGGGGGCTGCGAGGCATGAAAAGAATTCAAGTATGAAGTGCAACAACTCCATCACCACTAGGTGGTTACCCATCAGATTCTAATTGCATTATTTCTCCTTAAAAAATTGTATTATCCTACTCAGAGCTAAAGTTTCTACGAACATGGCATAATACAAGACATTATACAAGAACGACAAAATTGCTTCTCGTTTTCTTTTAATTGCCATGGCAACTCTGTTTATTTGGATTTAAGCATCATCCCAGGATGTTCATAATGCCAACAGCACAATACAGTGAGGCAGAACGGGAAAGGGAGAGTCAGTGAGACACTCACGTGGCTAACTCTTGTCCAACGCAAGTAATTCAAAACCCCACAGGCAACAGCTGTAGTGAAAAATACAGAGGATTTAAGAATCAAACAGAAACAAGCATTTCTTGCCATTTGCATGATTTTGTAGAGGTGGCAGTCCTCTCACAACTCCAGCAGCTTGGAAAACAGAGGGCTCTACCAACTTGCCCATGCGCCCTTCTGCATTTTCACCTGCCTGCAAAAGTGGGGTTTAAGTTGTGGCATCATAGTCTGCTCTGCACATGGGCTTTTTGGCTGATAGAAGACACACCAGTTAACTGAAGATCCATTGCACCCACCTTAACAATTTCTACTTGGACTTTTTACTGGGCTCATAAACAGGAATGATTCAACAGCCTAACAGGACATCAGCACTACCTGCAGTATGCAGCATGCTACCTGCCCCATCTCCCCACAAGATTAGGCCAAAATTATGTAAGAAACACTCAAGATCACAGTGAAACTCATGTAGCACCATTTATCTGCTATTACCTGAACTGACTTGAGCTCAGGATGCTCTATTTGTGGGTTATGCTGAATAGACAGGAAGTCCACAGAAGTACTACCCTATAATTTCACAAGATACCTACAAGTACTTGTAAATCCTAGCAAGCATAAGTTAAAATGCACAAAGAATCACAGAACACTTCAGCTTGGACGGGGCCCACAGAGACCACCAAGTCCTGCTCCTCACAGAACTGCCTTAGTTTTAACTAAACCCAGTGGCTCCTTGGACTCCAAGAGACATGGTGCTGTGACCACTTCTCTGGGTGCCTGTTCCAGAGATCAACCCTGAGGGGGGACAGAATTATCAACTTCCACCAGATTTATGACTCAACAATGCAGAGAAAAGGAAAAAAAGGAAAAAGGAAAAAAAGGAAAAAAAAGGGAAAAAGGGAAAAAGGGAAAAAGGGAAAAAGGGAAAAAGGGAAAAAGGGAAAAAGGGAAAAAAGGAAAAAAGGAAAAAAAGGAAAAAAGGGAAAAAAAAGGAAAAAGGAAAAAAGGAAAAAAAAAGGAAAAAAGGAAACATCAACTAACCAAAAGACCCCTAACAAACCAACAAACAAAAAAAGAACCCAACAAAAAGAAAAACAAGCAACCTAATTTACAGTCTTGCCGTGGTTAAAATGAAGAACTGAGCAATTGTTTTCAGACACAATAGGCAATTGCTGAAAGAAATCAAGAGAAGATCCTGCAATCCATCTCGGAGACTGTCCAACAGCTTCGAAAACGGACTGTCACTTCATTCATCAGGAATTTCTACCACCCAACTGGCTACAATGTGACCCTAGCTGGCACAGAGCAGGACTGACGTCTCTAGGATTCTGGGAATTGAATAGTCCTACCCTTCTAAACACATACCAATTTACCTTTACATTTTCCAAAATTACCAGTACAAGGAGAATGCTTTCAGCCAAATATTCTGCAAGCAAAGAAGGTCTGTCCAAAGTAGTGCAGAGAATCGGCGAAGATTAGCAGATTGCCCCAAGCACAATTTTTTTCTCTTGCACCAAAGGCTGGCTACTACCCTACCTTCAACCTCTCCAAGCTTTTGATGAAGGAAGAATGTTTGTTCCACCCACACTGATGACTTTTATTACCTTGGAAGAGCTGAAGAAATGTTTTGTACACAGCAGTGATCTCACAGACCAGATGGGGAGTACGGCAGAGGTATGGTGGGGTCCAGCCTGCAGTGAGCACGCTCCCAAACAGCCTCTGCACTGTGATTCAGACATCCACAGTTTAGATGCCTCTGTATAAACCACACAGGTGCTATCCCCACCCACACATGAAAGAAAGAAGAGTTTATTCAAGTGACCCTTATTCCCTCAGTGGAGCAGAAAGGAGGCTGGATAGTCTCCAAGCACGGCAACAAACACGGGAAGTACTGAACCTGCAATTACAGCAGCCCATGGGGACAACAGAATCACCATTACTCCAGGAAGATCAGAAACCACAGAGGAGTTCCAGTTCAGCCTCCCTGTGTACCCAGGGGCACAAAATCCATTGTCACAACTGCAATGTCTTGCCTGCTTAACTACTCACAGAGAACCAGTTCTGCTAGGACTTCACGAGAGACGAGTCATAGAGGCTAAACACAAATGTCTAAAAACAGCAGCAGGGTGGGGACTATTTTTTAAATTATTTTGGAACTTAAGTGCTACAGCAGCCTTTCCGACACACACACAAAAAACTTTTCCTCAGCAAGCAATATTCTTAAAGGAGTCTGCAGAAATAACATACAACAGGTACAGGTGCATAAAATAATACCATTAGCTTCCAAAGTGACTTTTTTTTGACTGGTCAGGCTTGGACTTAGCAGTAAATTTCAGCAGTCCTTTCTAAAGAAGAAATCACCTCTGACTGCATCTGTGAAACAAACATAGAGATTAGAACTGCATGGAAAACTGCTTCTAACTGCTTCTAACGAACTACCCCAAATATTTTGAACTAAGTATTTCATTTTACTCCCATCTCTGCAGAACATGGTTAGTTAATCTCACATTTAACCCTCTGTGCCAACATTTGCACAGTTTCTGTTGCCGTGCTGGAATCTGCACATAATGTGATCTGGCTCAGTGCTCACGGTGCTCCAGGGATCAATTACCATTTTATACATCAGTGTTTCATTACTGAGCCGTGAACGTCCTCCAGCCAATCCGACCCTCAGCTCTGCACTCCAAGACTCTAATCTTTGAAAATTAGGTATTTGGCAAGATACACTGTAAGAAAGAAAAATTGCCGGACTCATGCTGTTTTGAATACATCCAGCCTCCATTCACAAATACTGCCATTGCAGCGGCCACTAGATGTTTTCAGTGATGTGATTAAAAAGGAAGCGATGATAATTGTAGAATGGAAATGCACTCTCATCTGTCACTCCTCCTGGAAAATAATGAGCGCTCTTCCTTGTTATGTTCACTGCAATATATCTTTGGAAAAGTCTTATAGAGATTAATGCTCAATTGCTCTAAATGAGCTTAGCTTTATTTATTCTAGGAGAGGATCTGGTCCCAAAGTCCCAATAAGCAATTACTTCACTATCCTCATTAAAGGAAAATCCTATATGGTAGCTAAGACAGGACTTTGGCCCCGTGTCTCCCCTGTAAATTCAGCGATGGAAATTTGGCATGCTTTATATCAACAAGCCATGCCTAAGTGCGTACTTTAATGAGGCTAAGATACACGACAGCAAACACTGTAAATCTTTGTACAATAAAGCAAACTCGACATTTCTGCTGCTCATCTTCAGCTTTGCTGCCTCCTCCCCATGTGCTGCCACAGAACTGGGAATCTCACTGAGCTGGCAGTAGAGGAAACTCACCTTCAGGACTGTAAATACTTGAAATAGTTAATTCTTGAGCAGCAGCTCTGTAGGAGAGACTTTGGGGAACAGAAGCACTGTATGCCCAGATTGCCCAAGCCCCCGCTGGACTGGAGGTACCAAGAAGGGAACCTTGCCACCAGGAAGAAAACCCTGGGAAAAATGCAAGTGTCTTCTTAAAAACCACTGTGATTCCAGTCATCTGTTTTGAAACTGCAAGTGCTGTAAAGTGACAACACACAGGCCACAACCACATGTTGGAGAGTTTGTTTTAAATCACGAGGTGAAAATAAGAATCCATTATAACTCTGCTTAACATTCCTGGGCTGGTATGCAGCTATGCAGCCCACGCAACGCCACAGCTGTGGTAATGAGGTCTCAAAAATCTGTTCCAATAGCAGAAAGCACCAGAACCAAAAATTAGGACAGTGCCAGAAGTCTCAGACAGCTGCACTCATCCTCATGCAGCCTTTCCTCTTCCATCACCGCTAACACACCAGGTGAATCCAGGCAGTAGGACAAAAACTGGCTCATGTTAGGAAAGTATTTTTTGCACAAGTTTCACAGTTCAGCAAATCTAAGGATCAAAGCCTCTTATACTGGCCACCCAAAGTACAAACATTCCCTTAAATAACCCCTGTAAAGAATTGGGACTTTCCACCTTGTGGAAAGTAATTGGACTTCAAGCAGAAAATTTCTTAACTAAGTGCTGTAAACCCTCTGTCGTGCAACTTAAAGGGATCAGCCCTCATAAAGGCTTCAAGAGCCATTAAGAAAAAAAAAAGGAAACCATACACTGCACAACTGATACACAATTGACTAAATACTAACAACCAATCATACGACATTTCCATTACTTTAACAGAGATTCTGTGAACCCAGTGCTGGCATTCTGATGAGCAAGTATGTGCAGAACAGCAGCAGGGAACTTACGTCAGGCACTGAAAAAAATATAAATTTTAAAATCCTGACTTTAGATGATTCTTTAAGAGCAAAAGATTTGTTTGTGATCTTTCTTCCTCCAGATACTAATACGACAACAAAACTCTAAATTGTCTCTTCAAATACACATGCACAGAGCAAGGTTTCACACTTGGATTTTTGTGGCTGGACAGCAAATGCAGTTCATTTTCAAACCAGTGTAGTGGAAACTCTCACTGCATCAGCTGAACATCTCACAGATGCCACCAAGTTCCTAATCCCCCTCTGGGCCCAGGAATGGCCTGTTTGCTCCTTTTATGTGCTAGAATTCTCCAGGTGTGCTTTAAAGCCACTGAACAAAGGAAACAGCAGTTAAGAGTGGATTTGTTGTACTTCACCTTCCTCAAACACTGATTTTAGTGAATATTATGCAAGTACAGACTTCTCTCTCTAACACACGTATTCACAAAATGTATAAAACTAATGTGCTAGATCTGTTGTGTCCTCCATGAATAATTTAGATTATTGTCCATTTTAGGCATACACAACATATGCTTCAAAATATAGTTCTTTATTTTTGTTTTCCATTCTATAATGACCCACTTGGTGCGTTTCATGTTTTTAGAAATGGCTGTGCTGCTTTCTCAAAGCTTTGGGAGGCCACAGTAATCCTCTCCCAGCTGGAACTGGGCTTCTGTGAGGCTCACAGAGATGATCTATTCTGGTCTATTGGCACTAACCATAAAGGAAGACATAGATTAAGGTTTTCAAGAGCATTTCTGCCAGAGAAACACTCAAATAAGCAAGTGAGATCGTGACACTTCTATTTCAGTTATGCCTTCAATGCTTAGAGACGACACAACCAGTATTTTCAGCACTGGTTATTCTTGCAGTTAATAAGAGTACAAATTAAAAATGCCACTCCCACTTCATATTCAAATTATCAGTTTAATGTATCTATTATTTTTCTGAGTATTTTTTTGTTTGTTTTTTTCTAAGATGAAAATAAACCTTCTGCAGGAACGGTTAAGTGTTGATGATAACAGACTAGAATACAAAGCCATTTTTCTCCATCCAAGAGGAAATATTTAACATCACAGCCCTGACACATGTACTCTTGTTGCCAACACCCTGCACACAGAGTGCCTGTCTGCGTGTGGATCACCCACCAGCCCAGCTCCACAATCCATCCTGTTTACTATTTAGGACCAGGGTTAAAGCCAAACCAAGCTCCACCTCCCAAAAGGCAGAAGAAGGGCAGTTTGTGCAGATGTTGAAATTCTGGCGAGAAAGACAAACTATAAACAGATTTCCTAAAAGATCTGCCTTGGGACAGTCTTATCTAGCAGTTCCACTAATTCCCTTGATAGGGAAAGTAGGGGACTGTGAATGAAATCTGCAGACAACAGATAGCTGAGAAAGTCTGTGAACTCAGAGGATGGGCAGAAGAGTATTCAGAACATTTGAGGACTAAAACAACTGACAGGAGGTACAGCTTGTAATAAAGCCAAGTGCAGTCATGCACTTTAGGATTAAAGAAATATGTTCTGCAGCTTGAAAGCTCAACAGTTGGAAGTGATATAGAAAGGGAAAGATTTGGATGGTTTAGTGGCTCATGGCAAGAGTGTAAAAAAGACAGATGTTGTTCGAGGTCTCAGTGAGGAACGGGAAAATATGCAAGACACTAGTAAGGTCTCAGCTGGAACAATGTTGCAATTTCAGGTTAGAGAGTTCAAGAAAGGCTGTGTGACACTGGAATAATGCAAGGAAAGGTCAGTAGGATGACCTCTCCCATGAGAAAAAAAGGCGATGGCTTTGCTACTAGAGCAAAAGGAAGGCTCTCTTTTTTGGGAGGGAAAGGACAGCTATAGCAGTACAAACCACCTAAGAAGAGGCTTAGGCCAGAACTTGGAAGGAGGCTTGCAAAAAAAAAAAAAAATTAAGTAGAAAACTGACTGTTCAGTACCTGAAACTCTACAGGATGGTTGCTGAAGACAGCCACAAACATGACCAACCACGCAGGAGATATGAAGTTGGTCCTCATAATATAAATCTTTACCATCTACAGCCCAGTGAGCCCACCAAACAAAGCTCAGGAGCTGCTTTGCTACCCCAGAACCTCCCAGATCTTCCCTCACCTGCCACCAGGTCTTGTGCTGTCACCATGGAGACATCGTATTTAAGCATATGGAGAGTCCACACTCATGACACAGACATAGCAGAAGCTTCTTTGGCTTCCCAAATCTCTATACAGTTGAAAAGCGGATGACTTCTCTCCAGAAAACTTGAGGCTGTGCCCAAATTAAGTTAAAAGAAGACAACAAAAAGAGGCTGGTAAAAAGCTCAACAGGTCTCTCAAAATTACTGAGAAGAGACAGACTTCTAAAGGAAAGGAGGTAGTTGGTGGCTAAAGGCTTTAAAAGCCATCACTGTGGTAGCAAATTATTCACCCTTATGGCTGAACTCCGTCACTATTTCCCAACATTGCCCAACAAAAATAAGAGTGCAGGCAGGTTCAAACAAGGGCAGTTGACTATCTTGCTACTCCAAATTAATCTCTGTTTCAAAGGAAAAACATGAAGTTAAAAAGGGGACAAGGGTGAGAGAAGGAAAACATAGAGGCTAATTAATGTCAATCAGTATAAAGACCCATGACTGATGCTTTTGACATTACCCTTCCAGACAGTGTTCCTGCAGACACTCGAATGAGCGAGGCGAGTGCGAGCACTGCATCAAAAGTGGGATTAGGGAGGAGGTGCCTGGAAAATCTACACAACACAAAAACATCTTTCTCAAATATTTATACACAAATACCTTTTCCATATGTTGCAGTATAGAGACCTGTGGATGTTTATGCCTTCTGTAGCATCTCAACAGCAAAGGCTTAAAACACTCCATAGCGGGATAGAAATTAGACTCCACATTATTTCCATTAAATACTGCCTCTGCCACAGGAGATATGCAAGGAAGGAGAACTACCCCTACAAGCTTTTCTTCTGTGAATTTACCATCCCACTGCCTACTTAGATTTAGAAAAGACACAAACAGAACAACTAGCTCGTTTCAGACTTTTTTTCCTACAACCAAATACTTTGCCCACAGAGGGGCTTCATGTGTACATACTCTTACTGTACTCTACTCAAGCTTCAAACCTTACAACAAAACATGGGGTATTTTTAGGTAATCTAAACTCCCTATCCATGAAAAGAAAATGAGTCATTAGTCAATTACATAGTTTATACAAACAGAAATTACCAATTTCCCTATATTCTTTGGATCACAATCTGGTGCTTTCACTGTGCTGCATCTTCGGGACTGGCAGATCCGACATTCTCTTCGTTAGGCTGAATTCTGAAAGTCATCATTGCCACACCAAAGACAACAATTTACTACTCTTAACCAAGCACTGGCAGGAGGTTTTGCTAAGCAATGGGAACACGGAATGGAAACTATTCCTATATCGTAGCTTTTGAGTTCCAAATTAAATGATAATCAGTCCCTTGAAGTGTCCTTAAAACTATCAGTGTGTGTTCCCACATCCCCCTGAGCAGTCTCTTGCAATTCACCTGAAACACAAATAACTGCCTTGGCCAATTCCACACTGTTTTTACAGGGCAGCTGAGCTCACGCAAGACAATATAAAATTATTTTCCCTATTCCTCCAGAAGTGCCCTGGATGCTCAAGCCAGCTGCTGCACTTTGCAGGCAGCTGCACTCTCTTAAATTTTAGTTTTAATGGCAAAACTAATTTTTCAGCCATGAAAAGTTCAGCTTTCTACATTGTCAGCAGCTGTTTCTGGAAGGCCGCTCAAATATCATGGCTGAGTGGCAGCATCTTTAGAAGTTTCTTTGCTGGAGGATAACCTCAAAGACCATCTTGGCTGGTCTAAACTTCTGTTTCATGTAAGGTGCATCACGGTTTTTAAGTGAAAGCAACACTTTAAAAGGATTGCAGCAGCTGGACGTGAGATGAGACACTATCTATCCTTATCCAAAGTTTAAAACAGAGCCTACAGCTAGGAAAGAGCAGACACATTCTTAAATATTGGTGTAAATCACAAATAATTTAAATCCAGCTGGAGAGTGAGTACCCTGAACAGAGGTTTCCCTTTGAAGCCTCATAACTTCTGAGCCCCCTTGGAAGAGCCCAGCAATATCTCAAGCAGACAGAAAATGCTGCTGCATGGACACACACCTGCTCTGTCTACAAGACACATCCTACATGTCTCAGTTTACCTCCACTGCTAGCAGGCACTTTTCAGAGACTTTCCTTTGCTTTCTCTCACAGATGCGTCCACCACCCTAGAGGAGTGTCCCATTCCCAAGCTCTTTTTCACTCTTTACTCCCTACTCTGCTATTCAGACACCAGCACTGGGAATTCAGCAGAGTAGCACAGTTCTAGGTCTTGCATCACTGTTTGCTCTTGTTAAGCAGGTGATGCCTACCAAAAGCGTTTTACTTGTTTCACCTATATTTCATGAACAACATGAAAAGGCTGAGGTGATTTCATGCACAAAGCATTTCTGTATCCTTCATAGCCCTCTTCCCAGGAGAGATACAGGAAATTACTTCCCTTTGCTGAAGAAAGCAACTTTCCCCAATTTCTTACCAGTTGGCTCATCATCAACCAAGCAGTGGAGAATTTACACCGGAGATGCCACTCAGTCAATAAACAAATCTGTTTTGTACTCAACCCCAAAAAGACTGAGTAACAGCTCAGCATGTCACACCTCTCCCTAGGTCAATGGTCAAGGCGCACAGAATCAAGACATCAATTTCAATAAATATTTTCACATTAAAGGATCTGGGAAAAAGCCAGGAACTTCAGCCAATCAGATGAATATACAGTACAAGCCAAGCAGTCTCCTATGGTTATCCTGTCTCTGGAAACTGGCCTCTTAACAAGTCATTTACATCTCACACTCATTCATATTTTAAAAAGGTCTTTTAAAAGCTGTTTCCTACATCTCAGTGTGTTTAAGGATCTTAGTAACATTTTGCTTTCGTTGCTGCATCCCCCCCTTTCAGCTTTGACCTAAAAGAGCACCAGAGCTATAACTGGATCAACCCACATCACAAAATATCCTGCCCCAAAAGAGGAAGGTCACTGTTCAAAGACAAAGGACAAAGGTCTTTTGCCTGGTATTAGTTGACTGCAAGATGATCTGTGAACAAACAGCACATAAGTCTGACCCCACCAAAGAATTCTTGACTATCCTTACGGACAAGAACTTGAATATAAGCTTCCTTCCTGTTCAGTAGGACAAGATTCCTGTTCCTCTCTACAACTCCTGTGTCAGCAACATCAACACTGCCCTTGCTGCTTTCCCAGTTCACCAGCAGCTGCAGGGATTTGCAGACATATTCCCAGTCTATTTTGTATATAATCACAGTAGTACTTGGAAGCCACAACACAATTTCTTGAGACAAAAGGTCAAATTCTGCAAATTACTGCAAATTTCAGCTCTGGCAGAATTTATCTATCTGCAGCCAAGAGCTTCTTCATGCCCTTAGGACATGTGGGACAAACCAAGATGTTGAGGGACAAGTGAACTACACCAATGTGGATCTAAATTTTCAGAATGCAATGCTAGCAGCCACACCAACAGCCTTCCACTTGAAGGAAGACAACAGCCTTCCTTGAGCCAACAGCTCAACTTAAGTTTCAGATTTACATTGAATCTACATAACATTAGTTGTCGTCAATCACTTACTGTCAGGAGGAGAGTTGTATACTGAAAAAACAAAACATGACATGTGTATGACATGTCCCAAAGCTGCCCCAAAACCTGGGCCAGCTCACTCCAGCACAGGGCTAAGCAAACATGGCCACACTGCATCCCAGGCACGTCTAGGGGTAGCAGAGCCACCTTCTCCTAAGGCTTTAGGGATCTACTTGACCTGAGCTGAGACAACACAGAGTGCTGTGATCACCTTCTCACAACCACTAGTCCTGCAGATAGCCTCTGAGACATCAGATGGACTGAGGTTGTGTCCTCAAGTCACAGAATTTCGACACACCTCAGTTCTCTACAACTCTGAAAAACAGACCAGGGCCTGTGCCAGGTTTTGGCTCATGTGACTTCAACCACTGATAACTATCAACATTCAGAAAGCACTCTGCAGAAAAGACAACATTTTCCCTGAATCCTGAACTAAGCTCTTAGTCATTTAATACATTTTGGCCTACAATAATAGAATTCCTCTGTGTATTTTAACTGAATATATTATTCCTCATTAGCAGTCTCAGCCTGTTACAAGTCTTTAGCCTAGCAAAACACTGAGTGCAACTACTCCATGAGTGATAACATTCCCATGATGAGTAAAATGTTTCTTGCTCATCAGGTAGAGTGGAGGTACCAAATCCTGCTCCACAAGTTGTGAACCATCTCACAGGCAGTGCAGGCTCTGCTGCAAACTCAGCCTCTCTACTAGACCAACAGCTACCACAGGGCAAAGCTGGGGGAGGAGAAAGAGGAAAAGGGAAGAAGAAAAATTACAAGACTGAAGTGTCTCAGCCTACACTGAATGAAAGTGCATGTGTCTGAGTCCGTGTGTGAAGTCAGGGCATATTCAGGTAACTCAAACTTAACTAGGATGCTTGCAGCCAGCATTTTCAGTCAGTATTCCTCTGGGGCTGGTGCCTTTCTGCAGTCCCTTGCAAACATGCAGTACCCACAGCAACATCAATTTCTACCCACACATCTCAAACAGGCTACCACCTCAAGTTCCCTGCAATCACAGCTCTTCCAAGGCTGTGGACCTTAAATTACCTTACAGAACCAGCCAGAGAGAAGAAAACTTGACTGTTGTATCCCAGGGCTAAAAGGAGAGTGGAGAAAAACCCTAACACCCAAACCAGCCAACAACTCTTCACGCCAAGCGAGCAATTTTATAAGGGAAATAACATCTGAACAAGGCATGCTGCACACACACACGTTCTGCAGCTGGAATCTCTTGAGCTGATGCATCTCTTCATGATACATAAGTCAGAAAATAGCTCAGCCTTGGAGGGCTGGTGTTAGCGGCTCTGTGATCCTATCAAGGAAAAGCTTGGTAAAAAGCTAAGCACAGACATTAAAAGATATAGAGAGCTAATCTGCTGAGAATCATCTCCTTCCCCCCTCCGCCCCCACCCAGTGCACTCTGTAGACAAAAACAGTTATTTCAGAGAGTCACCAGTGTTCAGCCTCAAGGGAAGGGTTCTGTTTGACCAGAGAGAAGCTGTGAGCCAACACAGCTCATGGGAGCTATCTATCCCCTTCCCTGAGTCCCCCTGCTGCCAGACTGTATGTGTTAGAAGGAATGTCTCTGCATGCAAAGAGGCGACACCACAACAGGGCAGAGAAAACTGTTGTCCACTGGTAGGGTTAGAAACACCTCTACTGAGAGTGTCCCACAAACAAAAACTTGAAGGCAGCACCCAGACCACACCATGTTGTCTTTGGAAAGTCTTACTCTAAGCCCACATGATTTATCGTAGTTCAGGCAATAATAACGAAGCACTATATGGCAGCGACAAACTGTTTGGCATTTACTGGAATACAGAGGTTATCTATACAAAAACAAAAGAGATCTTCCGAATTCACATAGTTGACCAGCTCTATGAAGTTACACCTTACAGCTTTGCTACCCCCACAAGCACCTCAAACACTAAACACCAGTGACAGAACAGCCCAACACCTTCCCCTTTCAGTTTGGGGTACAGTGGGTGGATACAGAAACCTGGCTGTCACAAGTAGGACAAGCACCCTGGTTCTACAGTCTGGCTAAGGTTCTTTCTTTCTTGTCTTTGGCATTTGAAGAAAGTTGCTCTCCACCAAAAAGGGGGCATACAAAAGATGCTTCACAAAGGAAAGTCCTGCCACCTCACTGTACCTGCAGAATAAGATTCCTTCTGCTCACACACAAAGTCAATCATAGTCATACATCTGCTAAATCACAGCAAGATCCTTCCATAGCACCACAGGTTTTCTATGTCAAGTGGATTAATAATTTGCAGGCAAGACACTTTCCTGACCATGCAGAAAAATCATGACATAAAGGATATATCATTAACACATTTCCACTAAAAGATCACACACAGAGATGTATCAGACAAGATGACTAACCCTTCTGTTGAGAGCAGATCCATGAGAGGAATGAAATTCTAAATTATGATTTTCTAAATACCATGATAATATTTAGTCATTAAGTAAAAAATCTTTCCAAGACATAAGAAATAGCATAAGAGACATGCTCTCTTTGCAGGAAATAAAAGTGAGAACCTAATTTCCAGCTTCAGAGTGGAGGGACCTTAGTGTAACAGATCCCAATACCACACAGTTCAAGATGAAGAAAAAGCCTTCTTCACCCTTCTCACCCACTTTTTACCCAGAGGCTTCCCATCTCTCCATACCTTCTCAGCGAAGGGGGATCCTCTTTTTGAGCCAGGAGATGGAGCCAAAGGGACACTCCCTACTGTGAAGAAAGGGTGCGATGCAGGGATAAAGGAATTGGGATAGAGAACCTCAATTTCTATTGTTGAGGGTGTTACTATCAGTCTATTGCAATCAGTCAGCATGAAACAGCAATTCACAGGTGCTGTACAATACCAGGGACAGATGCATAACTCACAAAACAGCCGTAAAAAAGTTGAGACACCACCCACCTGAGCTAGCAAGCACCAGTTACTCCTCTTAATCCACAATTTAAGAATATCTCAGAATTAGAAAATCAGGACATATACAAATTTCTAAGAAATACAAATTTCTAAGAAAGATGCTGACCAGAGACGTCAGGCATCAAAAATCCTGTCAGGAGAGAGATGAATTAAGCTTTATCATCAGAACTGCTTCTGTTTCAGACACTAATACATGGTATTTCTGAACAGCACAGGGTCCAGTTCAGATTGTGGATGCATTCACAAACCCCAGTTCCGTGAGCCAAATGCACACACAGTGCACTGTTGTGCAACACAATACTTAAGAGGCTTCCCATCTGCACTCCATTTCAAAGCATATTTTGTTAGTTTCATTTAGAAGGTCCTCCAGTTCTGCTGCGAGAATGGACCCTGCCAAAACTCAGTTGAGCAGAAGCACTGAATTTGTATCCCCACAAAGTAGCTATGAAATAAGAATGAAGTACAGCTCTGACCTACATGCACCAAACACACTAAACACCAACACACTTTTGTTTGCTCAGGGATTAGGAGATATTTAAGGAACATGATGGCTGTGGTACTTGAACGCCACCAAAAGCTCTCCTAATTGAAAGCCAGGAATCATGATAGATTTAGGAAGTAATAATTCAGCTCTATTTTTTGCATCCAGTTGAAAGACTATCTTTTCCTTATTAAAAGCCTTCAGTACACAGGCTTGCCAAGAGAAGCTTCTCTGCAAGGCTTTCAGCAGCGCTTTCATTTTAAAAATCTGGTGGTCGTGCGTCCTACAGGAAAGCATTTTGTGCCTGGAGTTGTAAAGATTTTCTCCAAACGAACTGTTTAGTGGTTTTGAACCCAGTCCTGTCCCCGCGGGAACGCGTACCCTCCCTGCCAGATCCCAGATGAAGTTTCTGCCCAGCCCCGAGCCCGCGGCCCCCGGCACGGGCTGGGGAGAGTCCCGCAGGGCGCAGGTCACCGCGGCTCCCGCCGCCCGCACGGACCCTCCGGACCCCGGCAGCAGCAGCCGGGTCCCCCCGGGCCGCCGCACCCCCGCCCGGCTCCGGCCGCCGGCACAACTTGCGGCTCCCCGCTCCTGTCCGCCTCGCCTCCCGTCCTTCCGCCGGGCTCAGCCTCCCCGCCACCGCCGGCGGCACGGCTGGTCCCCGCAGCCCGCCCCCCCAGCCCGCTCATCCGCTCCATCACCTGCCGGCGCCGAGCCGCGGAGCCGGTGCGCGCCGGCGGCGGCGGCGGTGGCTGTGCCGGCGCCTATGCCCGTGCTGGTGCCGGTAGCTGAGCCGGTGCCGGTGGCTGCCGCTGCTGGCGGTGCTGCTGGCGGTGCTGCCGCCGCTCCCGCTGCCGCTGCTGCCGGCGGGGAGGCACCTTCGGCGGCGGCGCCGCCGCCTCCCGGGCGCGGGGCGCGGCTGCAGGCGGCCACGCACGGCCCCGGCCACCGCCCCGCCCCGCCCCGCCCGCCGCGCAGGTGGGAGCGGTGACCCCGGGGCACGGGGACCCCCCCCCGCCCTCTGCCTAGGGACAGAGCCGGGCCCTCGTCCCCGGAGCCCACCCCTTCCGGAGCTCCAGCCGCCCCCGCCGGGGGGATGTGCCGAGCAGCCTTGCGCTGCCTTCGGGCACCTTCACAGGTCGCTTTCCAGCGGGACCTGCTGTAGACACGGTGCTTTTCACACTTGCTCCACCCAAAGCAGGCTCCTGTTGAGAGGTGTCCTGCGTATGCGCCCCCCCTCGTTGAAAATATTTCTGTCTCGCGGCATCCAAATTAAAATCCCCACTGCTGCCACCACAAAACTGCCAATAGCTGTTCCCTTCTACAGAGTCTGGCCTGTTGTGCCAAAGCCAAGTGTCTTTATCACAGGCTGTCGTTTAACATCTCACGGCCATTTTCCAGGTGTGTGGCAGCCGATTCCCGGCAGATCTAACAGCAGCCAATATTGCATTTTCTACTTCTGTCATCTAAACTGTGCAGCTGCGGTCACAGCCATCTCCGGCTGACAGAAGTTTTGGCCATATACAGGTAGAAAACCCACTGCTATAACTAGGGGGAAAAAAAAAAAAAGGTATAACTATATTTTTCCCAAGGACCGAGCAGATCACAACTGTAATCAAGATGGACAGGGATTAAATTCTTCCACTGAGTCCCATGCTGTATTCAAGCCATCTTTTAACAGCTTAGCTTTGCTCACAGGAGTTCAGACTCCCAGAAGCACTACCCTGCACAGAAATAAGCGTCCCTCCTGTTTTTCAGGATTTTCAGCCTGATTTTCAGCCTACCATGGTTTTAGAGGGAGACAGGAGTTCAGAAGGAGATAGAACAGCTTCTGAACTGCGTTCCTTGGAGCAAAACTCATGGCCTGATGTCAGTACCTCAGCTCCCAGGGAGCACAGGCAGTTAATTAGGTGCCAAAATGAAACACACCAATAGTTAACATACCTAGAGCTAACCCGAAGGGAAGCTTTCAGTCCTTGGGATGTGCGTCTTTCTGGGGCTCAACACTGCTAACCAGGAAATGCCTCCCTTCCCACCATGATTCATGGCCTGACATCTCCTGAGAAAAAAAACAAAAAACTCATAAGCCCCTTCATTTAAAAAGCAGAGATCAGATTTTGAGCACAGCAAGAGGAGGCTGTGATGGCTGCATCCATCCTCTGAGCAGCAGAGGGGCTGGGAAGTTCATCCAGGATATGGACAGCAAATTCCATAACCTCTGCTCAAGAGGAGAGAAATGCTCACCAGCATTATTTTCCTAGGAAAAAAGTAGCTCCCAGACGACTCCTGCCCAAGGCCTCCCCATCACCTCTTCTCTAAATGTATTCCTCTGTGCAAAACAGAATCCAAAGTTCAGGATAATAATGTGGGAGGAGAGGTTGTTCTGAGTCCCCACCCAAAAACTGTGTTTTGCCCACGACCTGGTTATTATAATAATACAAAAGAGTTTTGGAGCAGGAATCACACCCTGGGATTCCTCCCTTGGTGTCAGTAACTATTTATGCTATCATCATAAACAGCAAAGAGACCACAGCAGTTATTCTGCACAATCTCCTATCATACTCGGAAGTCCAGAAGGATCCAGCAAATGTTTATCCTATGGGCCACAAAATATGACCACATTTTCTACTCAAATGCAAAGTAAAATGCAAAGTCCTGCCCGGTAAAACCTTGGCAGAAGCAGCCTAGGGAATGAGAAGGTGGTTTATCTTCCTGACTGGCCTGAGGAGACACAGTGGAGAGGGAAATGGCATGCAGGAAAGCCATGGCACAACGAGACAGATAAGCTGCTCAGGCTCAGGTAAGACTGAAATGCCCTGGAAAGGCAGCACAGAAACTGCCTCTCAGGCATCAGGAAAGTCTAGAACACCTCCCAGCTTGGTGACAGCTGTGCAGGGCTTTTCCAGGTTTGTTTAAGAGCCAGCACCCCACTGAAATTTGGGGGATTGGGCCCTAAATCTTCTTAGCTTTTATTTTAAAGAATATTGATAGCATTTACATATTTTACGCACATACACGCAGCTGTGCATTTCAAAGTAATCTGTTGTGCTATAAGCCAAAACAGGATTTGAGTCATACAGTTCTATAAAGATAAAGCATTGATTTATCTAAAGAAATCTGTCTAAAGAAAATGGGCTTCATACATATGCAAGAAGAACTACTTAGCACAGATCATTCTCTTCTGCCCCATAGAGTTGGGCATCAAATTAATTTCTAGCTTGAATTTCAGGAGTACAAAAATGAAAAATTAAGAAAATTAAGGATGGTGGACTGCTGAAACCATATCCCAAGGCAGTCAAAAGAATGCTACAGAAAAAGCCACTTCAGTCCTTAGCTAGTAAAGGTACAGTTGGATCCCATGCCACAGCACAGGGGCAATGCTGCATGGTATTTTTGGGACTGCAGCTATTTTTGGCTCTTTCCTTATGATTGTCTTTGTACAAATAAATTCTTGATTCACATTCAGTGAAACAACAAATAGCACAAATCATCACAGGACCACATTTGTACAGACTAAATGTCACTAAAATCAGTTTCACTAAAGTCTGAGTATGAGAAGTTAACACTTGAAGGAAACAACTGAGGAAATTAAGTATTAGCTCTGTTCCTAAGTACTTTAAACTGCACCATTTTTAAGCCATGACTTATCTCAAGCATTACCTGCAGAAGCTGGAAGCACCAGAAACATTTGTTCTTTACAACAGTCACAGACACTTGCTGTGTCCTGGGCACCAGATGTCTGCCGTCCCTGACACACAACACACAGAGATAAAGTTAACTATATGGTACACCTTCCCAGGATCCATGTGGGATCCTTTGTGGATCTAATAGGTATCAAAATGAATGTGCATATTTAAAAGAAATTTCTTTAGAAACACAATAAGCATCCAGGACCACATATAAGCCAGGACAACTACATGATGTTCCATTTTTCCCTAAAACAAAACAACAAACTTCAGGACTCAGTCAAAAACCACAAAAATGACACAAAAGACAGTTAACACTGCATGGGGATCCAGCATGGCAGGGCGGAGTCAAGGACTGCAAAACCCATGCTCTGCTCCCAGCTGTGCCAGTGTAAATACAAAAATCCCTTCCCTAACCTCTGCATGGCTCTCTTCACTCGGCCAAGCTGTAGCATTCAGGCCAGTGAGTTTCCTCAGCTTCTGAAACCACCAGAAAAGCCCCAGTTCTGCACCACATGCTCTTATATTATGAGAAGACTGCCACAGAGAAAACCTTTCCCTCTCCATTTCTTCTGCACACAAGCACAACAAAAGTAATTTGGGTTGGTTTGTCTTTTTTTAAAAATGCAAGTTTAATAGCTCCAACACACAACTACTATAAACAGCCCTGGAGGGCTGAATACCACAGCCCACAGCCAGTGTGCCCCTAGAGCCACCCAGAGCTCAGCTGGGAGTTACAGCCTCATCTTCTTGTGCTGGCTGCAAGTTCATGCAGAACAATTCCAATGACCAAAAAAATTCCAAGCAGCTCCAGGTTTGGCTGAAAACAACCCAGTCCTTAATCTTTACAGGGTTTTATGTGCAAATTTATTGCAGGCAGACAGGCCTTTACAAGACCTAAACCAGAATTATTTGTAAACACTCACTTACTCTTGCTGCCACACAAATAGTAGGAAATTAGATACTTTTTCACTGATTTTTGGGACACAGTCTGATGCCCTGTCTCTGTGTGTCAGCTTTTCATCTGTGCTCCTTACTCACATGGGCTACAATGAGAGGTGTTTTCTACAACAGAAGGCAGGAATTTTTAGGTAAAATATGGAAAGCAATCCATGGGAATCTGTATTGAGAGCTGTCAAGAAACTGAGCCTCTCAATTTTATTTTTCTGTTCACTTGTCCATTATTATTATTTTATAGCACTCAAAATACAGTCAGTGGTTAGTAATGAAAACACAGACAGAGTTTTTGTCCCAGAGGGCTGACACTGTAACTTGCTATGTTAAGGCTAACTACTATTTAAAACATTATATAAGATCACTAGTCTCCAGTAGACTCTTTTTCTTTTCTTTTTTTCGCTTGGTAGTTTCCTTGCAGTGGCGTAAGGTAAGACTGACTGTATTAATAACTCCCTCCCACTGCTCCCCACAATCCTCTTTCTGGAATATGATCTTCAAAATATGCTCCATTAGCCAGAGGTTGAGCTCTGAAGGCAGAGAGTTGTTTGTGAAATGTTTATATTTAGTAAGCAATCATATTAGAGTTGATTTTATGCATTTGCAGTTTATTTATAAGCTGGTATTTTAAAAAATCAATTATATACATTTTTAAAATACTCACTTTAGAGAATATTCCATGAAACTCCAAACCATGATGCAATGTATTGATATTATATATCTCTGACCTCACTTTTTAATTATTTTCCTTATGTGCTTGTAGAATTTATTTAGAGGCTACTAAAAATTGGGATAAAGCCTTACCCGGCAGTTCTCTAATTCAGATAACTTTGTAGTGCCAGAACAATATGATACCATATAGTTCACAACAGTGGTGCTTTACATGGCATTAAGTATACTGTATTTAATTTCAAAATACAAAGCAATAACTCAGATTGGAGAGCAGAAAACAGATACAAGGAAATGTACTGGTATTGCTGAAGTAAAACAGAGAGCAATAAGCCAGAAATCACACAATCTTTAAGCAATTTGCCTTATCTGCTACATTTAACTACAGCTACAGTTATTAGAAGGAAAAAAATCATCAAGCTATCTGTCACATTGGAATCTCTATTTACTGTATGCATTTTTCTCAGTTATGTCCTCTGTTTTAATTTAAATTTCTGTTTACTTAATACCTTCACTTCTTTATAGTGTATGGCCCAGTTCTGAGACTCTACACAGGAACATGCATTTGCTCAAAACAATCTGTTATCACTAAGAGTGTTTTTTTTTCCCAGGGTGGAAACATGTATCTAAGCTTGTTTTTAGAAATTATAACTTGCAGGCCAAATTTAGAATTACATTACCCTCTAAAATCAAATAAAAAGTGAAAAGCCAGGCTTTACCCTGCCTTGAATTCAAAGACTCCCAGCAAGACCTTCATCCACTACACACAGTCGACATTTTCTCCCAGATGAACTTTCATGCACCAAAGGAAAAAATACCTAACAAAGATATAGTACCTTACATTACATACCTACCCTTAGATCTCCATTGAAATTCCATTCTTTCCCTCCCAAGGTGATGGCACTTTTCTCTGCTCTTAAACTTTCTCCCATATTGCGCAATTAAGACAAACTTTCTTTTTCAGCATTAAAGACTATGTTCTGATTTTTCCTTACCCTGTTATGTCCAAAGGTTACCACTTCACAAAGTATCCTAAGGGCATTTTTATTACCAAGAAATATTTTGACAACAAGAACTATTTTTAACTGCACTAAGCTTTGACGAGTGCAAAATGTTGCACGGGGGGCTCAGCAGCTTAGGGGAATGCAACTATCACAGAGGTTTGTTTCCTTTGCACAAGAACAGCAATCTGAATATTCTCTGTACACACAGAACATCATGCACATCTCATTATAATCCCAAAGGATCAACAGATAGGGGAAAAATGTATGTCAGACCAATCAACCCCCATCTGGAGGTAGCAAGGCGCTGATGCGGGTTGGATGGGTTCTGCACACCTGTGACTGTTCAGGTCTCATACTGGGATTTCCAAAACTACCAGAGGAAATTGATGTGGGCAAGAGAGCAACTAGCCCATCAAGGTCTTGCTGGCAATCTGCTCCAGGATGGTGCCTCCAGGTGCTCACCTGCTTTCCCTCACTTGCAGTGTTGGAAGTGATTTAGCCATGACACAAAATAGAACATGACCATACATCCCAGAAAAGCACAAGGGAGATTAAGCATAAAATAAAGACAGGAGAGGGAAGGCCATGGAGAGGAGGGCTGGTGCCAGTTCTCAGCCCCTGTCACTGCCTCGACTGCAGGATAATGCTGGGCTGGGGGTAGCAAGGCCAGCCCCTCTGCTAAAGACGGCTGCCAGGAGTGCACTGACCCTCAAATGCATCTTAAGGTGACTAACACAAGTTCTGACACTGTATGTTTTCAAAGCAGACCAGGAAACAGTGTTTACCCCCTTGCTAACACCCAGCAGGATGCTTAGGCTCTACTTGCACTGCCAGCACCCCAGCTAGCAGGACTTGTGTAGCAAGTTCAGGGATTAACTTTCCCAAGTTCCCAATTCATTGCCCACATGTGCTTCCTCACTAGGATTTCCTATCAAAGCAACGCTTTTCCCTTCTCTTTAACTACAAAAATAATGTAGGTTAGAACAGAGGCTGCCCCCTCTAGCAACCTGTGCTCTACCCTGGAGTCATTTTATATTACTCTCCCCAGTGTCCTAGACCAGGGCTGCAGAGATTGTGGCTTTCATTTTATGCTAGAATAGACTCCATTAATGCAATGTGCTGTGATCCTTAAGATACTCCAAGTGGAAGCTCAGATCTTGTTTGCTTTTTAAACATTGCAAACCATCCTGCATTTCATCTGTGTGTACTTCCCAACACATATCAGAATGTGCCATCCACTCACCACTTACTAATGTTTCAAAAGTCTTCCTTAAAATACACATGAAATTTAGGGGGGGATTTTGTTCCAGGAGTCTTCTGACCATTCTGTGCAATCAGAGAGAGTAGCTTTATTTCACAGACTGGATTTAATATAAGAAACATACTGCATCTGTTTCCAAATATTTTCTTTCTAAAACCGTTATGAAAACTGGTGCCAAAATGTGCTCATTCCTCTTTAAAGAAGAAACCTAATTTGGGTTTCTTGATCCAGATCATCTTAACACCCAGGCTCAATTTTGCTTGCTAAAGCAATCTACAGGCTCCAACTAATACAAATTTAATCTGCAAGGCTTCCTGCTTGGGCTGAATGGGTCCAGCATTTCTTTGTTGCAAGATCCACACCACGTATCAGCAGCATCTGGTACTCATTGCAGATCTCAGACACTGTGCCTATGGGCTCCATAGGCAGGATCCTTCTTGGATTTCTGATCCCTTTTGGATTTTTCCCTGGGCTATCTCTTAATCTTTTTGAATTGAAGATTTATGACTGGTCCTTAGCTTTTTTTTTTTTTTTTTTTTGAGGTGTGATGTTTCCTTTTGGACTAATCTGTGGTAGCTGACCATATTTGAGAACACATCCTGCAGGTTCCATGGTCATAAACCAAGAGTCACCTCTTTATTTAAGCAATCTGCCTTGCCATAATGCTTACACATATGACAATCAGGGTGCTCCTCTATCTCCTAACACTTGGGATTCACCTCCTTCCCCTTCAATGAATATGTAACCATTCTACAAGGGATGAAAAATAGTTTGTCTTTTGATTGTACTAAGAAAGAAGGGGTATTCCAAACAACAAATGTTCTTCTTTGGCTTCAGGTTTTCCTTTGGTAAGATTCCAAGCCTTCCTCGTAAGTCAGATTTTCCCATCAATTGAAAGAAAAAAAATCAAGCTTTAGTAATCATACAGGAACATTTTGATCAATTGGCACTATCTAAAGGTTAAAAGTTCCAATATACAGGCAACCTGGGGAAAAATAAGAGCAATGCTAGGTTTAAAACTTATTGAGTCTATCAAGCTATTTCTCCAGGACAGATATCCAGGCTACTTTGATGAATGCTGTGGAAAGAGCATGTGGCAAAACATAACCAAAAAGGGAAACTCTCAGCCCAACCTCATTTTCACTTTTTGTCCCATTCCATGCACCAAGATAGTCCTCAGAAAAGGAGCTTCACGAACTCCAGAAACAGTATTCCATGGACTACATACAAACCTCGTCCCTGTGTCTGCACCTGAAAGTCTCACACCACTCCTGCATATATCCATCCCATAGGCTCCTTGACTGGCAAACTGGGGACACAAAGCAAGGGGGATGTGTGAAATGACCATGAGAGAGGGTAAAGTTTGGGAGCTAGGATAGGGGAATGGTCCTTTGATTACCAGGCTCCTCCCAGTACATGTTTGCCATGCAATTAATTAATATGGTTATATTTAATCTTGTATTTTCTTTCTCACATGCTTACCTTTGATACCGGCTCCTCCTCAGCTTCCCAATTAGCCTGTTTATACTTGCAAGGAAGTTCTCACAAAGTAAGAGTTGTGTTAAACAGGAAACTAATCACATTTTCCCCAATAAAGCCATGAAGTGGCCCCTTTTTCTTTAATACACCCCCATCCAAAGTCTTTAGTCTTTAGTGAGACTTTTTCACTGCTTCAGCTCTAAAAGATAACACAGTAAGGTATAATATGCAGTTTTATAAACCAGAGGAAGCACTCCAACCAGAAAACTGGCAGCTCTAGCAGGCTTGGCTTTGGACCTTCTCAGCTCACCACAAATCCCAAATACCGTATCTGGAAATCAGACTTCAACTGTGTGTTGGCTAGATCACCACGACAAAAACAAGGCTGAGAGGATTTTTGTTTTGTTTTGTTTTTCCACAAAGTAAGCACTAGGTACAGGAAAGGACAGGGTTTTGGCTTCAAGGCCTCGGAAAAACAGAATTCAGTTTTTCCATTCTGTCATTATTCTAGGAAACTCTACAGGTAAATAAGTCTCGCTCTTGTATACTGACACCTCTTGGAGACACTTGGGAAGACTGGATAATAGCTAAATTCATAACCAGACAGGTATCTCCTAAGATAGAGCTTATTTGTATGATGTACAAATGTACTCAAATGCATTTCTGCAGAAACAGGTGTTTCAAAGAATTTTAGCCCTTGTGAAGGTACTCTGACTTCATAACCCAGCACCAGACAAGCAACTACCTGGAATGAAACGTTCTGCCATAAAACCCAGCATTTAATAAAGTGCTTTTCCTCCCAAGAGCTCAAGCACCTGCAGAAAGTGAGCTGCTGTCATCACCTCCCTGTCACTGGGGCCGTGACTTGTTCACAGCATGGGGAAAAGGCTTGACCAGGACCCAACACTTCTTAAGTCCACACATGCTATCCATTAGGCTGTAAGACTCTGACAGGAGATAGATACATAGCTCTAAGTTGTACATGTTTATGAAAACATCACTTACAATAAATGATTTAAAATAGAAGCATGTGGAAGAGAAATGGAAGGTAAGGCGGAACCAGCATGGGCTTACTGTAGAGAGCAGCATGAGCTACAAGCAAATAGCAAATGCCACTAAAATGTGAAGAAGTCAAAACTTTACATGGAATTTAAACTAGTTTTTTACATTGGGTTCATGCAGGATTCTTACACCAGCTTATGACTCCATGTATAGAACAGTATATGACATTTTTTAATCTAGAGGAGATCTTGACTTGGCTTCGCAGTCATGCATGATTCCCTGATGTAGGACATGGACAGTGAGTCCTAGGTGTGCTGCTCTGCATGTTGAAGATTATATAAAAAGGGAGACTATTACTTTTCATATTCTTTAATACTATTATTGATACTATCATTAAATGAGAGAATATCCCTGAGGCCGGGTAAACCTCAGAGAGTGTGGGAGCTAACACCTGGACTCAGGATTGGTTTCCTTGGTTATTAGAGCTGGCTGAATGTTTTTAACAGATAATGATATCTAATTTAATTACATACTAGACAAAACACTTCTGATTATTATTCATCCAGCCAGGACTAATGAATTCCTGAGTCCTTCTTCCATCCTAAATTTTTCCTACCCTCTCATCATTTACCTCTTTTGTTTTGAAGCTCATCTGTTATCTACCAGTCTGAAGAGAGATGTTTACTTCTCTAACTTGCATGATTTTTTTCTTAATGATGATGATCTCTAAATTCATTTCCACAGTTTATAATTTGTTTCTCAGGTCATCAGAGAAACCATTTAAGCCACAAAATCATTTTTATAAAGCACTGATATTCCACCTTTCTCATCCACTATTTAATATAGAGTCCTTTTAAAGGCAGAACCCTGTAGTAAACCCTTGTTGATTTAGAATTCCACACACCAGCCATTAACTTCCAATCCATTTGGCATCTGTACACCTTTTTTAACTTTAATTTCTTTCTCCACAGCATAACTGGTGAATTATTGAAATCCGATGTATTTTAACCACATAGTTCATCATGATGAAACTGGATTACTAAATAATCTTCTGCTCTTCTGTATACACCACTTACTTTCCAAATGCAGGCCATAATAGAGAACCAGATCAGGGAGTAGAACTATTTAGTGTATTGCTGGGACAGATATGCAGTGGCAGGAGGAAATTTGGAAGGCAAATTGGAGTGGGAAGGCATTCCAGCGAAGCTCACAGTGATACAGAATTATCAGAGACGTCGGGCACAGCAGCAAGGGAGCTGCCCTGCAGAACTCTCACCAGCAAGGAAGGCACAGGGGGCAAGGGGAAGACGTGAGCCTTTGTGGTTCCTTCAGTACCTGCAGGCAGGACATTCCCTGGGCTACCCACGAACAGAGACCCCAGCCCAGGGGGAACCAACCTCCCCACACACCTACAGGCCCAAACACAGCTCCTTCCAGCCAGGCAAGGAATAATCCCCCTGGGATTAAGCATTAAGATGTCAGCTAATTTAGAGAGAGTGAGATCTAAACACAAGAAGGTGGTGATGTATATAAGGTTCAAACATGAAGCTTCTCATGCAGCAAGAGAAATGAAACTGAGAATATTTAGTTTCCTGTAAGGTCTCTACAAATTTTTCCCAGGAACTTAACATTTGCGAACTGCTTATCATACTTCTGTTAAGGCAGAGTTTAAGAAAATGTCCTGCCTGGCCAGCAGCAATAATTAAAAAGCAGCACACTTTTAAGCTTTTTAAGCTTTTAAAACCTACAGAAGGCCTCAGATTTTTCTTAGAGTTGCTATTACTCAAAAGTAGGCAAATCTTACTTTGCTACCTAATGCCTTCTGGCTTTGAAGCCAAGGCAAATACTGCTTTTTTATTCACAGGCCATTGTTTTCAAAATAAAGCACTTTGGGGAATAAGTGTTTTACTTCAATTAATTGTGTTTCCTGTTTGGGGAAAAACAAACTAACATGTTTATTCATTTAGAGAACCTGACAACTGCAGATTGCCTGCTACTATTTTGTAAAAAATATTTTATCAAGAATGTTAACCCACAACTTCAGTGAATGTATGAGATTTGCAAAATAATCCAATAAGGCCATTATGGTGAATCTCCAAAGGATTAGTGGCCATCAGGAGAGGAAAGGAGACAAAATTGTAAAAGGATTTCCCTAAAGCCATTTTCATGTTGCAACGTCTAGAGCAAATTTCTCTTTTACTAGTGTTAGTTTGGGAGAAGGAAGGAAGATAATGATACTGGTGACAAATAAAGAAATTCATGCTCATAGAAATGTGTTTCAAATCCTACACCTGAGCTTTAAGGAAAACAAAATAGCCTTTATCTATAGTTACCATTTTTATACTACAGTGACTAAAAATATCCCTTAAACTACGAAGGTCCAGAGTGACCACCTTTGATTCATACTGATTTTAACAGCTGTTTATGTGTACAAATAATTTGAAAATTGTGCTGTTACTAACATCCATCAAACAAGCCATACAGTTAGTGAACCCAGGAATAGATGTATAAATTCTTAAGGAAATAAATAATAACACAATATATAACACAATACCTTTCTGTCTTCTAGGTCTTATGAACTACTTAGACTTGGTATTTAGATTTATCCTCTGCTTTTAAGTTTCAGCTACTGACATAAACTACAACTGGTAACTTCATTCTTAGAGGACTGGATTAAAATCTTTTTTACAATTGTCACATAAGGGGCATCTCCTAGAAGTCCTTGAAGCTGCACAGGTGGAGAAGAGAGTTGGATCTTCATCAGCTGTTCCCCCTTTGCATTCCAGAATAGCCAAAAATACCCAAAATACACAACATATTTCTTGCTTCTTAAAAGGATTAGCTACTGCACTCTACAAGCCTAAAAACCAGATTATATTATGTATATACACATCTTAAAAGCATGCAAAGAAACAATTTTCTCTGATGTCTTGCAAATTCCTAGATCAGACAGGCTAAAATTCCCGGTTGACAGAACCCAGAAATTGCTTAAAATATTTATATGACATTGCCCTCTAGAGGAAACCGAGAAAAATCTGTTTTAGTAGAACTCTTCCAGAGATGAAAACATGAAATGTTGTTTTCAGCAGAACAATTAGTGTTTGTTAGAAACCATTTTCAGTGAGAACATCACACACTGGTTTGGCTCCATTTGTCATCCACAAGTTTCAAGACAGAACTCCCCCAACCCCCAACCCCTAGCCTAGGGCTCTGTATTCAGATGGTACCACAAAGTTTACTGGTTACCACATGTCTGTGTTTTTTCCTTTGCTACCAGAATAAATATAGCCCAGGCTATGAAAAATTGGTAAACACTTAGTAATTCTTCAGTTATGATGGCAAAAAGAGACACTGGTCAAAGTGCTGGAGGATGTAAAGACTTCTCTGACTTTTGTTTCATTGAATTGTTACCCTGCTAGCCTGAACCCATTCCAGTGACTAAGCAAAGGCATAGGAAACACAATTCAAAGTTATTATTTTATTAATCATTTATTTTGCCTGTTGTTTGTTTGGTTTGGTTTTTTGTTTTTGTTTTTTTTATAAAAGATCATCTGGTTATCTACAGTACCAGCTATGGAGAAGGGTTAAAACCAGACCTTGTCATCTTTTTAAAGAATAGAAATGAGTCTTAGGCATAAGCTGAAACAATAATCTCAGTCATGTTTCAACAATTGTTTTATTTTGAAAAAGCCTTAATCCAGTTTCCATCTATCTCTAGTTTCTCACATTCTTGTTAGAGAGACTTCAGTTGGATGGGATTCCTGAGTCTTGGATGCTCTGGGGTGAAGTTTGCTGCTAATAATCACCATTTGCCTTACTCTTGTCCTGTTTTGGAAGGTACAAGTATTCTTGAACTGCCACAAATCTTGTGGCAGTCCCTGACAATTTATCTTCCCTGTCTGTTAAACATGTTTTCCTTTGGAGGCTCAGGTGATCTTGCTGAACATCATACATTTTACCCAGAGAAAGAGCCAAGTACAGTGAGTGATAGTGCAGAGTCTGCAGTTGATACATACGCCCTTCCCCTCTTAGCCCACATCTGATAAAAAGGAGACAGAAAAATAAGTTTAAAGGAGCATGTGATACTGCTTGGAGCTGGAGGTGAGTGTCACATCGGCTAACAAAAGCAATGAGTTTTCCATGTTAAAAAAAAAATCCCATCCCAAAAGCCATCCACTGCAACAGCTGTCTCTGTGATTACATACCTGTCTCTTTGCTGACCTCACCTATGTTTATTGTATTTATTCTCTCACTTATGCCCATAGATGGCAGGTTTATGCTGACAAACCATCTCTCTGAGGCTGATGTTGAGCCTCTGACTGTGAAACTGTCTCCTGTTCATCATTTTTCAACCCCCCTTCTCCTGTCCTTTCCAGTCCAGGGAAAATTCCCAGTGACAAGGGATAAGTGGATTTTAAACTGATATTACTGTTAATGGAGGGTCACAGTTCAGTTCAAGTCCATCTTCCAGAACAGCAACCATCACACCCACAGGTTGGCAAGAAGGTATCACTGGGCTGGAAGAGACCTCCAAGATCATCGAGTCCAACCCAGCCCAACACCTCAACTAGTGATACATCTAGTCTTTTTTAAACCACATCCAGGGATGGTGACTCCACCATCTACCTGGGAAGACAATTCCAGCATTTGATTACCCTTTTTGTAAAAAACTTTTTCCTAATATGCAACCTATATTTCCCTTGGTGCACCTGGAGATTGTGTCCTCTGGTTCTGTCAGTTGCTGCTTGGAGAAAGAGACCAACCCCACCTGACTACAGCCACCTTTCAGGGAGTTGTAGAGAGTGATCTTGTGATCCTCTGAGTCTCCTTTTCTCCAGGCTAAACAACCCCAGCTCCCTCAGTTGTTCCTCACAGGGCTTGTGTTCCAAGACCCTCACCAACCTCATTGCTGTCCTCTGGATGTGCTCAAGCATCTCAATGTTCTTCCTAAACTTCTGCTCCCTGACACCATCAACCAACCCAGGAGGACAGCTGCCCTGAGGACAAGACATCTTCCCACTAAAGACTGAGGTAAAGGAGACGTTAAGCACTTCAGCCTTCTCCTCATTCACAGTTACTGAGTTCCCTTCCCTGTGATCATGGCCTGCTTGCAGAGCAGCCCCAAAACACATCTAAGAATGATAATGCTGCTCACTTAGCCCAGTGCTGTAAGAAAAAGAACATCTGAATGAGGACTGGAGAAGCTATGCCTTTCCAGGGCTCATGGCATATCAGTCAGTACAGGTGGAAAAGGACAACCTCCCAAGATTTTCATTGCCACTCTGTAACCTGGCTCCAGTCACCTTCTCTTGCAGCAGCTCAGAGCTTCTATCTCAAGAAAATCAGTCTTTAGCCCACAGCCTGCTTTGTGCAAATTTCTGGACTCCGAGAATATGAAGAGAAAGTCGCATTTACAGAAGTCACATTTAGAAGATGCTGTGAATGACAGCACATGGCAAATTGGTAAGGGCACAAGCATTATAGAAACAGTAGGAATAATGGGCACAGAACGTTCCTTGCTTGTGTCTTTGAACATCTGTATTTTTAATTATTGATGGCTAAACCACTGTTCTGTGCTAGCAAAAGCACTGCTGGAGAGGCTGTGAGAATAACTGATGCTGTGGCTGAAGGCCTCACCTGCTACTTGGCTGAGCAGTGGAAGAAAGCGACTCTTATTTTGCACATTCCAGCAGTTTGCCAATTAGCTAAGTTCTGCTGCACCCTGACTGTACTTCCAGATGACCTGACAGCATGGGATGCTTGCTGCGTGTCAGGCTGAAAATCCCACTCAGGATGTAAAAGGGATGCTGCTGGCACTTTGGTATCAGGGCAAATGACAAGGAACAAGGCTGACTCACCAAAACAGGTTGTTACCGAAGTGGATGAGCAGGGAGGGAAGAGCAGGGAGGGCAAAGCTCCCTCCAAGACACTGGGCTTGTTCTCTTGTAATTACAGCGTGGTCAGAACAGTAAATTAAATGGAGAGGCATAGCTATACATTGGGCAGCAAGGTACAGATTTCTAATCAGAATTTTCACAGCTCATTAAAACAAAAACAAAGCACAGAAAAAAAACCTCTCTATAGCCTCTGACGTTTTTACACCTCCTAAGGCAGCACTTCCAACTTCTGTCCAAGTCTTTTCATGCCTGATGCAATGCCTCTGAAAAGCAAGCATGCAGAGGCAGAGCTGGGAGCAATTCTGGCAGATGACCCTGAGGATTTTGCCTAGTTATACATGTATGCTCCTGGGAAATCACAATTTCTAGAGGGAGGCCAGATCTGCTGTTTAGTGCTGACACTACGTAGAAGGCAATGATGGGCATATTGATCCCTAAATTTTTGGATAAACATGCAAACGCACAGAGGATGTGAGCTATTTAAATCAGTGAAGTCTTTCCATCACTTTAATGAGGTTTAGATAAAACTCATCTGAGCAAGAAGATAAATAAGATGCAAATTTGAGGTGGATAAGAGGTTCAGAAAGTCTGTTGAGGAGGCAGTTGTAGTGATGGGATGTTGCTAATGGCTATGTGCTACAAGGGAATGAGTTGTGCCTCCACAGAGGCTTGGCATGGGGACATTGAGAGGAACAGCAGGAACCAGAGGGTGAGGAGAGGAAACCAAGTGAACACACACTCAGATTAATAAAGCAAAGAGGACAAACCAGCTAAATGATCTCTGCTGAATCTGGGGATTAGTGACCCTCTGTTTAAGACTTTGGCTCTTAAGAGAGGATTTGAAATAAAGCTCATTTCTTCAGAGCAATTTATTTCTCAACACGTGTGGCTAAGTCTGCTCATACCTTCCAGGAAACATAAAAGAAGGGAAGAAAAATATCTCTTTCTTAGTTTCTTAGTCCTGCTATATTTTAAGGGAGGGGAGAGGGAAGAATTTATATCCACTATCAAATAGAGGGTTTATATCCACTGTCAGTGTAAAATACAGCAGCCATGCTTCAGAGGGGCCTGCATGCTCCAGACTTCAGGAGCACAGTGAGACTCAGGCTGTGCCTTGCAAATGTTAGACATCCACAGGCTTTCTCTCATTT